>NW_026061699.1:6393117-6697551 GCF_023897955.1 Schistocerca gregaria
CAGGGAACGATCAAAGCGTAGACTGTTAGAGACATTACTCCCATGGAGGAAAGTGCACATGGTGACTGTTATATTCAATCCCGATGCAATTACTGTGTTTCATCAACACTCTGATAGTCCACAGATTACAGAATTTCTTCAGATATGCATCAATAACTACTACTGGTCTTCCAGGAAACGATCAAAGCGTAGGCTGTTTTAGATATTACTCGCATGGAGGAAAGTGCGCATGGTGACTGTTGTATTCAATCCCGATGCAATTTCTGTGTTTCATCAACACTCTGATAGTAAAAAGATTACAGAATGCCTCCAGATGTGCATCGGAAACTACTACTGGTCTTCCAGGCAACGATCAAAGCGTAGACTGTTGGAGACATTACTCCCATGGCGGAAAGTGCGCATGGTGACTATTGTATTCAATCCCGATGCAATTTCTGTGTTTCATCAACACTCTGATAGTCCACAGATTACAGAATGCCTTCAGATGTGCATCGGAAACTACTACTGGTCTTCCAGGGAACGATCAAAGCGTTGACTGTTTGAGACATTATTCCCTTGGAGGAAAGTGCGCATGGTGACTGTTGTATTTAATCCCGATGCAATTTTTGTGTTTTATCAACACTCTGATAGTTCACAGAGAACAGAAAGCCTCCAGATGTGCATCGGAAACTACTACTGGTCTTCCAGGGAATGGGCAAAGCGTAGACTGTTAGAGACATTACTCCCATGGAGGAAGGTGCGCAAGGTGACTGTTGTATTTAATCCCGATAGAATTACTGTGTTTCATCAACACTCTGATAGTCTACACATTACAGAATGCCACCAGATGTGCATCAGAAACTACTAGTGGTCTTCCAGGGAACGATCAAATCGTAGACTGTTTGAGACATTACTCCCATGGAGGAAAGTGCGCGTGGTGACTGTTGTATTCAATCCCGATGCAATTTCTGTGTTTCATCATACACTCTGATAGTCCACAAATTACAGAATGCCTCCAGATGTGCATCGGAAACTACTACTGGTCTTCCAGGGAATGGGCAAAGCGTAGACTGTTAGAGACATTACTCCCATGGAGGAAGGTGCGCATGGTGACTGTTGTATTTAATCCCGATAGAATTACTGTGTTTCATCAACACTCTGATAGTCTACACATTACAGAATGCCACCAGATGTGCATCGGAAACTACTACTGGTCTTCCAGGCAACGATCAAAGCGTAGACTGTTGGAGACATTACACCCATGGCGGAAAGTGCGCATGGTGACTATTGTATTCAATCCCGATGCAATTTCTGTGTTTCATCAACACTCTGATAGTCCACAGATTACAGAATGCCTTCAGATGTGCATCGGAAACTACTACTTGTCTTCCAGCGAACGATCAAAGCGTTGACTGTTTGAGACATTAATCCCATAGAGGAAAGTGCGCATGGTGACTGTTGTATTCAATCCCGATGCAATTTTTGTGTTTCATCAACACTCTGATAGTTCACAGAGAACAGAAAGCTTCCAGATGTGCATCGGAAACTACTACTGGTCTTCCAGGGAATGTTCAAAGCGTAGACTGATAGAGACATTACTCCCATGGAGGAAGGTGCGCATGGTGACTGTTGTATTTAATCCCGATAGAATTACTGTGTTTCATCAACACTCTGATAGTCTACACATTACAGAATGCCTCCAGATGTGCATCAGAAACTACTAGTGGTCTGCCAGGGAACGATCAAATCGTAGACTGTTTGAGACATTACTCCCATGGAGTAACGTGCGCCTGGTGACTGTTGTATTCAATCCCGATGCAATCTCTGTGTTTCATCAACACTATGATATTCCACAGATTACAGAATGCCTCCAGATGTGCATCGGAAACTACTACTGGTCTTCCAGGGAACGATCACAGTATGGACTGTTGAGACATTACTTTTATGGAGGAAAGGGCGCATGGTGACTGTTGTATTCAATCCCGATGCAATTTCTGTGTTTCATCAACACTCTTATAGTCCACAGAGAACAGAAAGCATCCAGATGTGCATCGGAAACTACTACTGGTCTTCCTGGGAACGAGCAAAGCGTAGACTGTTTGAGACATTACTCCCATGGAGGAAAGTGCGCATGGTGACTGTTGTATTTAATCCCGATAGAATTACTGTGTTTCATCAACACACTGATAGTCCACAGATTACAGAATACCTTCAGATGTGCATCGGAAACTACTACTGGTCTTCCAGGGAACGATCAATGCGTAGACTGTTTGAGACATTACTCCCATGGAGGAAAGTGCGCATGGTGACTTGTATTCAATCCAGATGCAATTACTGTGTTTCATCAACACTCTGATAGTCCACAGATTACAGAATTTCTTCAGATGTACATCAATAACTACTACTGGTCTTCCAGGGAACGATCAAAGCGTAGGCTGCTTTAGATATTAATCGCATGGAGGATACTGCGCATGGTGACTGTTGTATTCAATCCCGATGCAGTTTCTGTGTTTCATCAACACTCTGATAGTCCACAGATTACAGAATGCCTCCAGATGTGCATCGGAAACTACTACTGGTCTTCCAGGGAAAGATCAAAGCGAGGACTGTTAGAGACATTACTCCCATGGAGGAAAGTGCGCATGGTGACTGTGGTATTCAATCCCGATGCAATTACTGTGTTTCATCAACACTCTGATAGTCTACACGTTACAGAATGCCACCAGATGTGCATCAGAAACTACTAGAGGTCTTCCAGGGAACGATCAAATCGTAGACTGTTTGAGACATTACTCCCATGGAGGAAAGTGCGCGTGGTGACTGTTGTATTCAATCCCGATGCAATTTCTGTGTTTCATCATACACTCTGATATTCCACAAAATACAGAATGCCTCCAGATGTGCATCGGAAACTACTACTGGTCTTCCAGGCAACGATCAAAGCGTAGACTGTTGGAGACATTACACCCATGGCGGAAAGTGCGCATCGTGACTATTGTATTCAATCCCGATGCAATTTCTGTGTTTCATCAACACTCTGATAGTCCACAGATTACAGAATGCGACCAGGTGTGCATCGGAAACTACTACTGGTCTTCCACGGAACGATCAAAGCGTTGACTGTTTGAGACATTATTCCCTTAGAGGAAAGTGCGCATGGTCACTGTTGTATTCAATCCCGATGCAATTTTTGTGTTTCATCAACACTCTGATAGTTCACAGAGAACAGGAAGCCTCCAGATGTGCATCGGAAACTACTACTGGTCTTCCAGGGAATGGGCAAAGCGTAGACTGTTAGAGACATTACTCCCATGGAGGAAGGTGCGCATGGTGACTGTTGTATTTAATCCCGATAGAATTACTGTGTTTCATCAACACTCTGATAGTCTACACATTACAGAATGCCACCAGGTGTGCATCAGAAACTACTAGTGGTCTGCCAGGCAACGATCAAATCGTAGACTGTTTGAGAGATTACTCCCATGGAGTAAAGTGCGCCTGGTGACTGTTGTATTCAATCCCGATGCAATTTCTGTGTTTCATCTACACTCTGATAGTCCACAGATTACAGAATGCCTCCAGATGTGCATCGGAAACTACTACTGGTCTTCCAGGGAACGATCAAAGCGTAGACTGTTGGAGACATTGCTCCCATGGCGGAAACTGCGCATGGAGACTGTTGTATTCAATCCCGATGCAATTTCTGTGTTTCATCAACACTCTGAAAGTCCACAGAGAACAGAAAGCCTCCATATGTGCATCGGTAACTACTACTGGTCTTCCAGGGAACGATCAAAGCGTACACTATTTGAGACATCACTCCCATGGAGGAAACTGCGCATGGTGTCTGTTGTATTCATTCCCGATGCAATTTCTGTGTTTCATCAACACTCTGATAGTCCACAGATTACAGAATGCCACGAGATGTGCATCGGAAACTACTACTGGTCTTCCAGGGAACGATCACAGCGTGGACTGTTGAGACATTACTTTTATGGAGGAAAGGGCGAATGGTGACTGTTGTATTCAATCCCGATGCAATTTCTGTGTTTCATCAACACTCTTATAGTCCACAGAGAACAGAAAGCTTCCAGATGTGCATCGGAAACTACTACTGGTCTTCCTGGGAACGAGCAAAGCGTAGACTGTTTGAGACATTACTCCCATGGAGGAAAGTGCGCATGGTGACTGTTGTATTTAATCCCGATAGAATTACTGTGTTTCATCAACACACTGATAGTCCACAGATTACAGAATACCTTCAGATGTGCATCGGAAACTACTACTGGTCTTCCAGGGAACGATCAATGCGGTGACTGTTTGAGACATTACTCCCATGGAGGAAAGTGCGCATGGTGACTTGTATTCAATCCAGATGCAATTACTGTGTTTCATCAACACTCTGATAGTCCACAGATTACAGAATTTCTTCAGATGTACATCAATAACTACTACTGGTCTTCCAGGGAACGATCAAAGCGTAGGCTGCTTTAGATATTAATCGCATGGAGGATACTGCGCATGGTGACTGTTGTATTCAATCCCGATGCAGTTTCTGTGTTTCATCAACACTCTGATAGTCCACAGATTACAGAATGCCTCCAGATGTGCATCGGAAACTACTACTGGTCTTCCAGGGAAAGATCAAAGCGAGGACTGTTAGAGACATTACTCCCATGGAGGAAAGTGCGCATGGTGACTGTGGTATTCAATCCCGATGCAATTACTGTGTTTCATCAACGCTCTGATAGTCTACACGTTACAGAATGCCACCAGATGTGCATCAGAAACTACTAGTGGTCTTCCAGGGAACGATCAAATCGTAGACTGTTTGAGACATTACTCCCATGGAGGAAAGTGCGCGTGGTGACTGTTGTATTCAATCCCGATGCAATTTCTGTGTTTCATCATACACTCTGATATTCCACAAAATACAGAATGCCTCCAGATGTGCATCGGAAACTACTACTGGTCTTCCAGGCAACGATCAAAGCGTAGACTGTTGGAGACATTACACCCATGGCGGAAAGTGCGCATCGTGACTATTGTATTCAATCCCGATGCAATTTCTGTGTTTCATCAACACTCTGATAGTCCACAGATTACAGAATGCGACCAGGTGTGCATCGGAAACTACTACTGGTCTTCCACGGAACGATCAAAGCGTTGACTGTTTGAGACATTATTCCCTTAGAGGAAAGTGCGCATGGTGACTGTTGTATTCAATCCCGATGCAATTTTTGTGTTTCATCAACACTCTGATAGTTCACAGAGAACAGGAAGCCTCCAGATGTGCATCGGAAACTACTACTGGTCTTCCAGGGAATGGGCAAAGCGTAGACTGTTAGAGACATTACTCCCATGGAGGAAGGTGCGCATGGTGACTGTTGTATTTAATCCCGATAGAATTACTGTGTTTCATCAACACTCTGATAGTCTACACATTACAGAATGCCACCAGATGTGCATCAGAAACTACTAGTGGTCTGCCAGGCAACGATCAAATCGTAGACTGTTTGAGACATTACTCCCATGGAGTAAAGTGCGCCTGGTGACTGTTGTATTCAATCCCGATGCAATTTCTGTGTTTCATCAACACTATGATATTCCACAGATTACAGAATGCCTCCAGATGTGCATCGGAAACTACTACTGGTCTTCCAGAGAACGATCACAGCGTGGACTGTTGAGACATTACTTTTATGGAGGAAAGTGCGCATGGTGACTGTTGTATTCAATCCCGATGCAATTTCTGTGTTTCATCTACACTCTGATAGTCCACAGAGAACAGAAAGCCTCCAGATGTGCATCGGAAACTACTACTGGTCTTCCAGGGAACGAGCAAATCTTAGACTGTTTGAGACATTACTCCCATGGAGGAAAGTGCGCATGGTGACTGTTGTATTTAATCCCGATAGAATTACTGTGTTTCATCAACACACTGATAGTCCACAGATTACAGAATGCCTTCAGATGTGCATCGGAATCTACTACTGGTCTTCCAGGGAACGAGCAAAGCGTAGACTGTTAGAGACATTACTCCCATGGAGGAAAGTGCGCATGGTGACTGTTGTATTTAATCCCGATAGAATTACTGTGTTTCATCAACACTCTGATAGTCTACACATTACAGAATCCTACTAGATGTGCATCAGAAACTACTACTGGTCTCACAGGGAACGATCAAATCGTAGACTGTTTGAGACATTACTCCCATGGAGGAAAGTGCGCATGGTGACTTGTATTCAATCCAGATGCAATTACTGTGTTTCATCAACACTCTGATAGTGCACAGATTACAGAATTTCTTCAGATGTGCATCAATAACTACTACTGGTCTTCCAGGGAACGATCAAAGCGTAGGCTGTTTTAGATATTAATCGCATGGAGGATAATGCGCATGGTGACTGTTGTATTCAATCCCGATGCAGTTTCTGTGTTTCATCAACACTCTGATAGTCCAAAGATTACAGAATGCCTCCAGATGTGCATCGGAAACTACTACTGGTCTTCCAGGGAACGATCAAAGCGTAGACTGTTGGAGACATTACTCCCATGGCGGAAACTGCGCATGGAGACTGTTGTATTCAATCCCGATGCAATTTCTGTGTTTCATCAACACTCTGAAAGTCCACAGAGAACAGAAAGCCTCCATATGTGCATCGGAAACTACTACTGGTCTTCCAGGGAACGATCAAAGCGTACACTGTTTGAGACATCACTCCCATGGAGGAAACTGCGCATGGTGTCTGTTGTATTCATTCCCGATGCAATTTCTGTGTTTCATCAACACTCTGATAGTCCACAGATTACAGAATGCCACCAGATGTGCATCGGAAACTACTACTGGTCTTACAGGGAACGATCAAATCGTAGACTGTTTGAGACATTACTCCCATGGAGTAAAGTGCGCCTGGTGACTGTTGTATTCAATCCCGATGCAATTTCTGTGTTTCATCATACACTCTGATAGTCCACAAATTACAGAATGCCTCCAGATGTGCATCGGAAACTACTACTGGTCTTCCAGCGAAAGTTCAAAGAGTAGACTGTCTGAGACATTACTCCCATGGCGGAAAGTGCGCATAGTGACTATTGTATTCAATCCCGATGCAATTTCTGTGTTTCATCAACACTCTGATAGTCTACACATTACAGAATGCCACCAGATGTGCATCAGAATCTACTAGTGGTCTTCCAGGGAACGATCAAATCGTAGACTGTTTGAGACATTACTCCCATGGAGGAAAGTGCGCCTGGTGACTGTTGTATTCAATCCCGATGCAATTTCTGTGTTTCATCATACACTCTGATAGTCCACAAATTACAGAATGCCTCCAAATGTGCATCGGAAACTACTACTGATCTTCCAGGGAAAGATCAAAGCGTAGACTGTCTGAGACATTACTCCCATGGCGGAAAGTGCGCATAGTGACTATTGTATTCAATCCCGATGCAATTTCTGTGTTTCATCAACACTCTGATAGTCCACAGATTACAGAATGCCTTCAGATGTGCATCGGAAACTACTACTGGTCTTACAGGGAACGATCAAAGCATAGACTGTTTGAGAATTACTCCCATGGAGGAAAGTGCGCATGGAGACTGTTGTATTCAATCCCGATGCAATTTCTGTGTTTCATCAACACTATGATATTCCACAGATTACAGAATGCCCCCAGATGTGCATCGGAAACTACTACTGGTTTTCCAGGGAACGATCAAAGCGTAGACTGTTGAGACATTACTTATATGGAGGAAAGTGGGCATGGTGACTGTTGTATTCAATCCCGATGCAACTTCTGTGTTTCATCAACACTCTGATAGTCCACAGAGAACAGAAAGCCTCCAGATGTGCATCGGAAACTACTACTGGTCTCCCAGGGAACGAGCAAAGCGTAGACTGTTAGAGACATTACTCCCATGGAGGAAAGTGCGCATGGTGACTGTTGTATTTAATCCCGATAGAATTACTGTGTTTCATCAACACTCTGATAGTCCACAGATTACAGAATGCCTTCAGATGTGCATCGGAAACTACTACTGGTCTTCCAGGGAACGAGCAAAGCGTAGACTGTTAGAGACATAACTCCCATGGAGGATAGTGCGCATGGTGACTGTTGTATTTAATCCCGATAGAATTACTGTGTTTCATCAACACTCTGATAGTCTACACATTACAGAATCCTACCAGATGTGCATCAGAAACTACTACTGGTCTTCCAGGGAACGATCAAAGCGTTGACTGTTTGAGATATTACTCCCATGGAGGAAAGTGCGCATGGTGAATGTTGTATTCAATCCCGATGAAATTTCTGTGTTTCATCAACACTCTGATAGTCCACAGAGAACAGAAAGCCTCCAGATATACATCGGAAACCACTACTGGTCTTCCAGGGAACGCGCAAAGCGTAGACTGTTAGAGACATTACTCCCATGGAAAAAAGTGCGCAAGGTGTCTGTTGTATTCATTCCCGATGCAATTTCTGTGTTTCATCAACACTCTGATAGTCCACAGATTACAGAATGCCGCCAGATGTGCATCGGAAACTACTATTGGTCTTACAGGGAACGGTCAAAGAATAGACTGTTTGAGAATTACTCCCATGGAGGAAAGTGCGCATGGTGACTGTTGTATTCAATCCCGATGCAATTACTATGTTTCATCAACACTCTGATAGCCCACAGAGTACAGAAAGCCTCCAGATGTGCATCGGAAACTACTACTGGTCTTCCAGGGAACGGACAATGCGTAGACTGTTAGAGACATTACTCCCATAGAGGAAAGAGCGCTTGGTGACTGTTGTATTCAATCCCGATGCAATTTCTGTGTTTCATCAACACTCTGATAGTCCACAGAGTACAGAATGCCTCGAGATGTGCATCTGTAACTACTACTGGTCTTCCAGGGAACGATCAAAGCGTAGAGTGTTTGAGACATCACTCCCATGGAGGAAACTGCGCATGGTGTCTGTTGTATTCATTCCCGATGCAATTTCTGTGTTTTATCAACACTCTGATAGTCCACAGATTCCAGAATGCCACCAGATGTGCATCGGAAACTACTACTGGTCTTGCAGGGAACGATCAAAGCATAGACTGTTTGAGAATTACTCCCATGGAGGAAAGTGCGCATGTTGACTGTTGTATTCAATCCCGATGCAATTTCTGTGCTTCATCAACAATCTGATAGTCCACAGATTACAGAATGCCTCCAGATGTTCATCGTAAACTTCTACTGGTCTTCCAGGGAACGATCAAAGCGTAGACTGTTTGAGACATTACTCCCATGGAGGAAACTGCGCATGGAGACTCTTGTATTCAATCCCGATGCAATTTCTGTCTTTCATCAACACTCTGATACTCCACAGATTACAGAATGCCTCCAGATGTGCATCGGAAACTACTACTGGTCTTCCAGGGAACGATCAAAGCGTAGACTGTTTGATACATTACTCCCATGGAGGAAAGTTCGCATGGTGACTGTTGTATTCAATCCCGATGCAATTTCTGTGTTTCATCAACACTCTGATATTCCACAGATTACAAAATGCCTCCAGATGTGCATCGGAAACTACTACTGGTCTTCCAGGGAACGATCAAAGCATAGACTGTTGAGACAATACTTTTATGGAGGAATGTGCGCATGGTGACTGTTGTATTCAATCCCAATGCAATTTCTGTGTTTCAACAACACTCTGATAGTCCACAGACTACGGAAAGCCTCCATATGTGCATCGGAAACTACTACTGGTCTTCCAGGGAACGATCATAGCGTAGACTGTTAGAGACATTATTCCCATTTAGTAAATTGCGCATGGTGACTGTTGTATTCAATCCCGATGCAATTTCTGTGTTTCATCAACACTCTGGTAGTCCACAGATTACAGAATGCCTCCAGATGTGCAATTGAAACTACTACTGGTCTACCAGGGAACGATCAAAGCGTAGACTGTTTGAGACATTACTCCCATGGAGGAAACTGAGCATGGAGACTGTTGTATTCAATCAAGATGCAATTTCTGTGTTTCATCAACACTCTGATAGTCCACAGAGTACAGAAAGCCTCCAGATGTGCATCGGAAACTACTACTGGTCTTCCAGGGAACGATCAAAGCGTAGACTGTTGGAGACATTATTCCCATGGCGGAAAATGTGCATGGTGACTTTTGTATTCAATCCCGATGCAATTTCTGTGTTTCTTCAACACTCTGATAGTCCACAGATTACAGAATGCCTTCAGATGTGCATCGGAAACTACTTCTGGTCTTCCAGGGAACGATCAAAGCGTTGACTGTTTGAGACATTACTCCCATGTAGGAAAGTGCGCATGGTGATTGTTGTATTCAATCCCGATGCAATTTCTGTGTTTCATCAACACTCTGATAGTCCACAGAGAACAGAATGCCTCCAGATGTGCATCGGAAACTACTACTGGTCTTCCAGGGAACGAGCAAAGCGTAGACTGTTAGAGACATTACTCCCATGGAAGAAAGTGCGCATGGTGACTGTTGTATTTAATCCCGATAGAATTCCTGTGTTTCATCAACACTCTGATAGTCTACACATACAGAATGCCACCAGATGTGCATCAGAAACTACTAGTGGTCTTCCAGGGAACGATCAAAGCGTAGACTGTTTGAGACATTACTCCCATGGAGGAAAGTGCGCCTGGTGACTGTTGTATTCTATCCCGATGCAATTTCTGTGTTTCATCATACACTCTGATAGTCCCCAAATTACAGAATGCCTCCAGATGTGCATTGGAAACTACTACTGGTCTTACAGGGAACGATCAAAGCATATACTGTTTGAGAATTACTCCCATGGAGGAAAGTGCGCATGGAGACTGTTGTATTCAATCCCGATGCAATTTATTTGTTTCATGAACACTCCGATAGTCCACAGAGTACAGAAAGCCTCCAGATGTTCATCGTAAACTACTACTGGTCTTCCAGGGAACGATCAAAGCGTAGACTGTTAGAGACATTACTCCCATGGAGGAAAGTGCGCATGGTGACTGTTGTATTCAATCCCGATGCAATTACTGAGTTTCATCAACACTCTGATAGTCCACAGAGTACAGAAAGCCTCCAGATGTGCATCGGAAATTACTACTGGTGTTCCAGGGAACGATCAAATCGTAGACTGTTAGAGACATTACTCTCAATGAGGAAAGTACGCATGGTGACTGTTGTATTCAATCCCGATGCAATATCTGTGTTTCATCAACACTCTTTTAGTCCACAGAATAGAGAATGATTCCAGATGTGCATCGGAAACTACTACTGGTCATCCAGGGAAAGATCAAAGCATAGACTGTTTGAGAATTACTCCCATTGGGGGAAAGTGCGCATGGTGACTGTTGTATTCAATCCCGATGCAATTTCTGTGTTTCCTCAAAACTCTAATAGACCACAGATTACAGAATGCCTCGAGATGTGCATCTGAAACTACTACTGGACGTAGAGGGAACGGTCAAAGCATAGACTGTTTGAGAATTACTCCCATGGAGGAAAGTGCGCATGGTGACTGTTGTATTCGATCCCGATGCAATTTCTGTGTTTCATTAACACTCTGGTAGTCCACAAATTACAGAATGCCTCCAGATGTTCATCGGAAACTACTACTGGTCTTCCAGGGAACGATCAAAGCGTAGACTGTTTGAGACATTACTTTTATGGAGGAATGTGCGCATGGTGACTGTTGTATTCAATCCGGATGCAATTTCTGTGTTTCATCAACACTGTAATAGTCCACAGATTACAGAATGCCTCGAGATGTGCATCGGAAACTACTACTGGTCTTACAGGGATCGATCAAAGCATAGACTGTTTGAGAATTACTCCCATGGAGGAAAGTGCGCATGGAGACTGTTGTATTCAATCCCGATGCAATTTCAGTGTTTCATCAACACTCTGATAGTCCACAAATTACAAAATGCCTCCAGATGTTCATCGGAAACTACCACTTGTCTTCCAGGGAGAGATCAATGCGTAGCCTGTTAGAGACATTACTCCCATGGAGGAAAGTGCGCATGGTGACTGTGGTATTCAATCCCGATGCAATTACTGTGTTTCATCAACACTCTGATAGTCTGCACATTACAGAATGCCACCAGATGTGCATCGGAAACTACTACTGGTCTGCCAGGGAACGATCAAAGCGTACATTGTTTGAGACATTACTCCCGTGGAGGAAAGTGTTCATGGTGACTGTTGTATTCAATCCCGATGCAATTTCTGTGTTTCGTCAACACTCTGATAGTCCACAAATTACAGAATGCCTCCAGATGTTCATCGGAAACTACTACTGGTCTTCCAGCGAACGATCAAAGCGTAGACAGTTTGAGACCTTACTTTTATGGAGGAATGTGCGCATGGTGACTGTTGTATTCAATCCCGATGCAATATCTGTGTTTCCTCAAAACTCTAATAGACCACATATTACAGAATGCCTCGAGATGTGCATCTGAAACTACTACTGGTCGTAGAGGGAACGATCAAAGCATAGACTGTTTGAGAATTACTCCCATGGAGGAAAGTGCGCATGGTGACTGTTGTATTCGATCCCGATACAATTTCTGTGTTTCATTAACACTCTGATAGGCCACAGATTACAGAATGCCACCAGAAGTTCATCGGAAACTACCACTGGTCTTCCAGGGAAAGATCAAAGCGTAGCCTGTTAGAGACATTACTCCCATGGAGGAAAGTGCGCATGGTTACTGTGGGATTCAATCCCGATGCAATTACTGTGTTTCATCAACACTCTGATAGTTCACAGAGAACAGAAAGCCTCCAGATGTGCATCGGAAACTACTACTGGTCTTCCAGGGAATGGGCAAAGCGTAGACTGTTAGAGACATTACTCCCATGGAGGAAAGTGCGCATGGTGACTGTTGTATTCAATCCCGATGCAATTACTGTGTTTCATCAACACTCTGATAGTCCACAGATTACAGAATTTCTTCAGATGTGCATCAATAACTACTACTGGTCTTCCAGGGAACGATCAAAGCGTAGGCTGTTTTAGATATTAATCGCATGGAGGATAGTGCGCATGGTGACTGTTGTATTCAATCCCGATGCAGATTCTGTGTTTCATCAACACTCTGATAGTCCACAGATTACAGAATGCCTCCAGATGTGCATCGGAAGCTACTACTGGTCTTCCATGGAACGATCAAAGCGTAGACTGTTGGAGACATTACTCGCATGGAGGAAACTGCGCATGGAGACTGTTGTATTCAATCCCGATGCAATTACTGTGTTTCATCAACACTCTGATAGACTACACATTACAGAATGCAACCAGATGTGCATCAGAAACTACTAGAGGTCTTCCAGGGAACGATCAAAGCGTAGACTGTTTGAGACATTACTCCCATGGAGGAAACTGCGCATGGAGACTGTTGTATTCAATCCCGATGCAATTACTGTGTTTCATCAACACTCTGATAGACTACACATTACAGAATGCAACCAGATGTGCATCAGAAACTACTAGAGGTCTTCCAGGGAACGATCAAAGCGTAGACTGTTGGAGACATTACTCCCATGGCGTAAAGAGCGCATGGAGTCTATTGTATTCAATCCCGATGCAATTTCTGTGTTTCATCAACAGTCTGATAGTCCACAGATTACAGAATGACTCCAGATGTGCATCGGAAACTACTACTGGTCTTCAAGGGAACAATCAAAGCGTAGACTGTTTGACACACTACTACCACGAAGGAAAATGTGCATGGAGACTGTTGTATTCAATGCCGATGCAATTTCTGTGTTTCATTAACACTCTGATAATCCACAGAGTACAGAAAGCCTCCAGATGTGCATCGGAACCTACTACTGGTCATCCAGGGAACGATCAAAGCGTAGACTGTTAGAGACATTACTCCCATGGAGGAAAGTGCGCATGGTGACTGTTGTATTCAATCCCGATGCAATTACTGTGTTTCATCAACACTCTGATAGTCCACAGATTACAGAATTTCTTCAGATGTGTATCAATAACTACTACTGGTCTTCCAGGGAACGATCAAAGCGTAGGCTGTTTTAGATATTAATCGCATGGAGGATAGTGCGCATGGTGACTGTTGTATTCAATCCCGATGCAGATTCTGTGTTTCATCAACACTCTGATAGTCCACAGATTACAGAATGCCTCCAGATGTGCATCGGAAGCTACTACTGGTCTTCCAGGGAACGATCAAAGCGTAGACTGTTGGAGACATTACTCCCATGGAGGAAACTGCGCATGGAGACTGTTGTATTCAATCCCGATGCAATTACTGTGTTTCATCAACACTCTGATAGACTACACATTACAGAATGCAACCAGATGTGCATCAGAAACTACTAGAGGTCTTGAAGGGAACGATCAAATCGTAGACTGTTTGAGACATTACTCCCATGGAGGAAAGTGCGCCTGGTGACTGTTGTATTCAATCCCGATGCAATTTCTGTGTTTCATCAACACTCTGATAGTCCACAAATTACAGAATGCCTCCAGATGTGCAACGGAAACTACTATTGGTCTTCCAGGGAAAGATCAAAGCGTAGACTGTCTGAGATATTACTCCCATGGCGGAAAGTGCGCATAGTGACTATTATATTCAATCCCGATTCAATTTCTGTGTTTCATCAACACTCTAATAGTCAACAGAATGCCTCCAGATGTGCATCGGAAACTACTACTGGTCTTACAGGGTACGATCAAAGCATAGACTGTTTCAGAATTACTCCCATGGAGGAAAGTGCGCATGGTGACTGTTGTATTCAATCCCGACGCAATTTCTGTGTTTCATCAACATTCTGATAGTCCACAGATTACAGAATGCCTCCAGATGTTCATCGTAAACCTCTACTGGCCTTCCAGGGAACGATCGAAGCGTAGACTGTTTGAGACATTACTCCCATGGAGGAAACTGCGCATGGAGACTCTTGTATTCAATCCCGATGCAATTTCTGTGTTTCATCAACACTCTGATACTCCACAGATTACAGAATGCCTCCACATGTGCATCGGAATCTGCTACTGGTCTTCCAGGGAACGATCAAAGCGTAAACTCTTTGAAACATTACTCCCATGGAGGAAATTGCGCATGTTGACTGTTGTATTCAATCCCGATGCAATTTCTGTGTTTCATCAACACTCTGATAGTCCACAGATTACGGAAAGCCTCCATATGTGCATCGGAAACTACTACTGGTCTTCCAGGGACCGATCAAAGCGTAGACTGTTAGAGACATTATTCCCATTTAGTAAAGTGCGCATGGTGACTGTTGTATTCAATCACAATGCAATTTCTGTGTTTCATCAACACTCTGGTAGTCCATAGATTACAGAATGCCTCCAGATGTGCAATTGAAACTACTACTGGTCTACCAGGGAACGATCAAAGCGTAGACTGTTTGAGACATTACTCCCATGGAGGAAACTGCGCATGGAGACTGTTGTATTTAATCAAGATGCAATATCTGTGTTTCATCAACACTCTGATAGTCTGCACATTACAGAATGCCACCAGATGTGCATCGGAAACTACTACTGGTCTGCCAGGGAACGATCAAAGCGTAGATTGTTTGAGACATTACTCCCGTGGAGGAAAGTGCGCATGGTGACTGTTGCATTCAATCCCGATGCTATTTCTGTGTTTGGTCAACATTCTGATACTCCACAAATTACAGAATGCCTCCAGATGTGCATCGGAAACTACTACTGGTCTTCCAGGGAACGATCAAAGCGTAGACTGTTGGAGACATTACTCCCATGGCGGAAACTGCGCATGGAGACTGTTGTAATCAATCCCGATGCAATTTCTGTGTTTCATCAACAATCTGATAGTCCACAGAGAACAGAAAGCCTCCAGATGTGCATCGGAAACTACTACTGAGCTTCCAGGGAACGAGCAAAGCGTAGACTGTAAGAGACATTACTCCCATATAGGAAAGTGCGAATGGTGACTGTTGTATTCAATCTCGATGCAATTTCTGTGTTTCATCAACAGTCTGATAGTCACAGATTACAGAATGACTCCAGATGTGCATCGGAAACTACTACTGGTCTTCAAGGGAACAATCAAAGCGTAGACTGTTTGAGACATTACTACCACGAAGGAAACTGTGCATGGAGACTGTTGTATTCAATCCCGATGCAATTTCTGTGTTTCATTAACACTCTGATAATCCACAGAGTACAGAAAGCCTCCAGATGTGCATCGGAAACTACTACAGGTCTTCCAGGGAACGATCAAAGCGTAGACTGTTAGAGACATTACTCCCATGGAGGAAAGTGCGCATGGTGAGTGTTGTATTCAATCCCGATGCAATTACTGTGTTTCATCAACACTCTGATAGTCCACAGATTACAGAATTTCTTCAGATGTGCATCAATAACTACTACTGGTCTTCCAGGGAACGATCAAAGCGTAGGCTGTTTTAGATATTACTCGCATGGAGGATAGTGCGCATGGTGACTGTTGTATTCAATCCCGATGCAGTTTCTGTGTTTCATCAACACTCTGATAGTCCACAGATTACAGAATGCCTCCAGATGTGCATCGGAAACTACTACTGGTCTTCCAGGGAACGATCAAAGCGTAGACTGTTGGAGACATTACTCCCATGGAGGAAACTGCGCATGGAGACTGTTGTATTCAATCCCGATGCAATTACTGTGTTTCATCAACACTCTGATAGACTACACATTACAGAATGCAACCGGATGTGCATCAGAAACTACTAGAGGTCTTCCAGGGAACGATCAAAGCGTAGACTGTTTGAGACATTACTCCCATGGAGGAAAGTGCGCCTGGTGACTGTTGTATTCAATCCCGATGCAATTTCTGTGTTTCATCAACACTCTGATAGTCCACAAATTACAGAATGCCTCCAGATGTGCATCGGAAACTACTACTGGTCTTCCAGGGAAAGATCAAAGCGTAGACTGTCTGAGACATTACTCCCATGGCGGAAAGTGCGGATAGTGACTATTATATTCAATCCCGATGCAATTTCTGTGTTTCATTAACATTCTAATAGTCAACAGAATGCCTCCAGATGTGCATCGGAAACTACTACTGGTCTTACAGGGTACGATCAAAGCATAGACTGTTTCAGAATTACTCCCATGGAGGAAAGTGCGCAAGGTGACTGTTGTATTCAATCCCGATGCAATTTCTGTGTTTCATCAACATTCTGATAGTCCACAGATTACAGAATGCCTCCAGATGTTCATCGTAAACCTCTACTGGCCTCCCAGGGAACGATCGAAGCGTAGACTGTTTGAGACATTACTCCCATGGAGGAAACTGCGCATGGAGACTCTTGTATTCAATCCCGATGCAATTTCTGTGTTTCATCAACACTCTGATACTCCACAGATTAGATTAGATAGATTAGATTAGATTAATACTTGTTCCATAGATCATGAATACGACACTTCGTAATGATGTGGAACGTGTCAGGTTAATGAAAGATGTCTGTACAAGAAATTACATTACACAAAATATTGCATGACACTAATGATTAGGTTTTTTTTTTTTTTTTTTTTTTTATACTTACTTTATATCTAAAAATTCAGCCAATGAGTAGAAGGAGTTGTCATCTAGAAATTCTTTAATTTATTTTTAAATGTTAGTTGGCTATCTGTCAGGCTTTTGATGCTGTTTGGTAGGTGCCCAAAGACTTTTGTGGCAGCATAATTTACCCCTTTCTGTGCCAAAGTCATATTTAACCCTGCATAGTGAAGATCATCCTTTCTCCTGGTGTTATAGGTATGCACACTGCTATTACTTTTGAATTGGGTTGGATTATTATCAACAAATTTCATAAGGGAATATATATACTGTGAGGTTACTGTGAGGATCCCTAGATCCTTAAATAGATGTCTGCAGGATGACCGTGGGTGGGCTCCAGCAATTATTCTGATTACACGTTTTTGTGCAATGAATACTTTTCTACTCAACGATGAATTACCCCAGAATATGATGCCATACGAAAGCAGTGAATCAAAGTAGGCATAGTAAGCTAATTTACTGAGATTCTTATCACCAAAATTTGCAATAACCCTAATAGCATACGTAGCTGAACTCAGACGTTTCAGCAGACCATCAATGTGTTGCTTCCAGTTTAACCTCTCATCAATGGACACACTTAAAAATTTTGAAAATTCTACCTTAGCTACAGACTTCTGTTCAAATTCTATATTTATTACTGGAGTTGCGCCATTTACTGTACGAAACTGTATATACTGTGTTTTATCAAAATTTAAAGAGAGTCCGTTTGCTGAGAACCACTTAATTATTTTGTGAAAAACATCATTTACAATTACATCACTTAGTTCTTGGTTTTTGGATGTTATTACTATACTTGTATCATCAGCAAAAAGAACTAACTTTGCATCTTCATCAATGTGGAATGGTAAGTCATTAATGTATATCAAGAACAGTAAAGGACCTATGACCGAACCCTGTGGGACCCCGTGCTTGATAGCACCCCAGTTTGAGGAATCAGTTGTTTTAACATTACACGAACCACTTATTTCAACTTTCTGCATTCTTCCAGTTAAGTATGAATTAAACCATTTGTGCACTGCCCCATTCAAACCATAATGATTTAGCTTATCTAAAAGAATTCCATGATTTACACAATCAAAGGCCTTTGAGAGATCACAAAAAATACCAATGGGTGATGTCCGGTTATTCAGAGCATATAATATTTGATCAGTGAAAGCATATATAGCATTTTCTGTTGAAAAGCCTTTCTGAAAACCAAACTGACATTTTGTTAGTACTTTATTTTTACAAATATGGGAGGCTACTCTTGAATACATTACTTTCTCAAAAATTTTTGATAGAGCTGTCAGAAGAGAGATTGGGCGGTAGTTGTTGACATCCGACATATCCCCCTTTTTATGCAATGGTTTTACAATGGCATATTTCAGTCTATCAGGGAAAACACCCTGCTCCAAAGAGCTATTACATACGTGGCTGAGAATTCTACTTATCTGTGGGGAACAAGCTTTAAGTACTTTGCTGGAAATGCCATCAATTCCGTAAGAGCTTTTACAGAATGCCTCCACATGTGCATCGGAAACTGCTACTGGTCTTCCAGGGAACGATCAAAGCGTAAACTCTTTGAAACATTACTCCCATGGAGGAAATTGCGCATGTTGACTGTTGTATTCAATCCCGATGCAATTTCTGTGTTTCATCAACACTCTGGTAGTCCACAGATTACAGAATGCCTCCAGATGTGCAATTGAAACTACTACTGGTCTACCAGGGAACGATCAAAGCGTAGGCTGTTTTAGATATTACTCCCATGGAGGAAAGTGCGCATGGTGACTGTTGTATTCAATCCTTATGCAATTTCTGAGTTTCGTCAACACTCTGATAGTCCACAAATTAGAGAATGCCTCCAGATGTTCATCGGAAACTACTACTGGTCTTCCAGGGACCGATCAAAGCGTAGACTGTTTGAGACCATACTTTTATGGGGAATGTGCGCATGGTGACTGTTGTATTCAATCCCGATACAATATCTGTGTTTCATCAAAACTCTAATAGGCCACAGATTACAGAATGCCTCGAGATGTGCATCGTAAACTACTACTGGTCTTAGAGGGAACGATCAAAGGATAGACTGTTTGAGAATTACTCCCATGGAGGAAAGTGCGCGTGGTGACTGTTGTATTCAATCCCGATGCAATTTCTGTGTTTCATCAATACTCTGATAGGCCACAGATTAGAGAATGCCACCAGATGTTCATCGGAAACTACCACTGGTCTTCCAGGGAACAATCAAAGCGTAGCCTGTTAGAGACATTACTCCCATGGAGGAAAGTGCGCATGGTGACTGTTGTATTCAATCCCGATGCAATTACTGTGTTTCATCAACGCTCTGATAGTCTGCACATTACAGAATGCCACCAGATGTGCATCGGAAACTAGTACTGGTCTGCCAGGGAACGATCAAAACGTAGATTGTTTGAGAGATTACTCCCGTGGAGGAAAGTGCGCATGGTGACTGTTGCATTCAATCCCGATGCAATTTCTGTGTTTGGTCAACACTCTGATAGTCCACAAATTACAGAATGCCTCCAGATGTTCATCGGAAACTACTACTGGTCTCCCAGGGAACGATCAAAGCGTAGACTGTTTGAGACATAACTCCCATGGCGGAAACTGCGCATGGAGACTGTTGTATTCAATCCCGATGCAATTTATTTGTTTCATGAACACTCTGATAGTCCACAGAGTACAGAAAGCCTCCAGATGTGCATCGGAATCTACTACTGGTCTTCAAGGGAAAGATCAAAGCGAGGACTGTTAGAGACATTACTCCCATGGAGGAAAGTGCGCATGGTGACTGTTGTATTCAATCCCGATGCAATTACTGTGTTTCATCAACACTCTGATAGTCTACACATTACAGAATGCCACCAGATGTGCATCGGAAACTACTACTGGTCTTCCAGGGAACGATCAAAGCGTAGATTATTTGAGACATTACTCCTGTGGAGGAAAGTGCGCATTGTGACGGTTGTATTCAATCCTTTTGCAATTTCTGAGTTTCGTCAACACTCTGATAGTCCACAAATTACAGAATGCCTCCAGATGTTCATCGGAAACTACTACTGGTCTTCCAGGGACCGATCAAAGCGTAGACTGTTTGAGACCTTACTTTTATGGAGGAATGTGCGCATGGTGACTGTTGTATTCAATCCCGATGCAATTTCTGTGTTTCATCAACACTCTGATAGGCCACAGATTAGAGAATGCCACCAGATGTTCATCGGAAACTACCACTGGTCTTCCAGGGAAAGATCAAAGCGTAGCCTGTTAGAGACATTACTCCCATGGAGGAAAGTGCGCATGGTGACTGTTGTATTCAATCCCGATGCAATTTCTGTGTTTCATCAACACTCTGATAGTCTACACATTACAGAATGCCACCAGATGTGCATCAGAAACTACTAGTGGTCTTCCAGGGAACGATCAAAGCGTAGACTGTTTGAGACATTACTCCCATGGAGGAAAGTGCGCCTGGTGACTGTTGTATTCAATCCCGATGCAATTTCTGTGTTTCATCATACACTCTGATAGTCCACAAATTACAGAATGCCTTCAGATGTGCATCGGAAACTACTACTGGTCTTACAGGGAATGATCAAAGCATAGACTGTTTGAAAATTACTCCCATGGAGGAAAGTGCGCATGGAGACTGTTGTATTCAATCCCGATGCAATTTATTTGTTTCATGAACACTCCGACAGTCCACAGAGTACAGAAAGCCTCCAGATGTTCATCGTATACTACTACTGGTCTTCCAGGGAACGATCAAAGCGTAGACTGTTAGAGACATTACTCCCATGGAGGAAAGTGCGCAAGGTGACTGTTGTATTCAATCCCGATGCAATTACTTAGTTTCATCAACACTCTGATAGTCCACAGAGTACAGAAAGCCTCCAGATGTGCATCGGAAACTACTACTGGTGTTCCAGGGAACGATCAAATCGTAGACTGTTAGAGACATTACTCCCAATGAGGAAAGTGCGTAAGGTGACTGTTGTATTCAATCCCGATGCATTTACTGAGTTTCATCAACAATCTGATAGTCCACAGAGTACAGAAAGCCTCCAGATGTGGATCGGAAACTACTACTGGTGTTCCAGGGAACGATCAAATCGTAGACTGTTAGAGACATTACTCCCAATGAGGAAAGTGCGCATGGTGACTGTTGCATTCAATCCCGATGCAATTTCTGTGTTTCATCAACACTGTAATAGTCCACAGATTACATAATGCCTCGAGATGTGCATCGGAAACTACTACTGGTCTTACAGGGAACGATCAAAGCATAGACTGTTTGAGAATTACTCCCATAGAGGAAAGTGCGCATGGTGACTGTTGTATTCAATCCCGATGCAATTTCTGTGTTTCATCAACACTCTGATAGTCCACAGACTACAGAATGCCTTCAGATGTGCATCGGAAACTACTACTGGTCTTCCAGGGAAAGATCAAAGCGAGGACTGTTAGAGACATTACTTAAATGGAGGAAAGTGCGCATGGTGACTGTTGTATTCAATCCCGATGCAATTACTGTGTTTCATCAACACTCTGATAGTCTACACATTACAGAATGCCACCAGATGTGCATCGGAAACTACTACTGGTCTTCCAGGGAACGATCAAATCGTAGATTGTTTGAGACATTACTCCTGTGGAGGAAAGTGCGCATGGTGACTGTTGTATTCAATCCTTATGCAATTTCTGAGTTTCGTCAACACTCTGATAGTCCACAAATTAGAGAATGCCTCCAGATGTTCATCGGAAACTACTACTGGTCTTCCAGGGACCGATCAAAGCGTAGACTGTTTGAGACCATACTTTTATGGGGAATGTGCGCATGGTGACTGTTGTATTCAAGCCCGATACAATATCTGTGTTTCATCAAAACTCTAATAGGCCACAGATTACAGAATGCCTCGAGATGTGCATCGTAAACTACTACTGGTCTTAGAGGGAACGATCAAAGGATAGACTGTTTGAGAATTACTCCCATGGAGGAAAGTGCGCGTGGTGACTGTTGTATTCAATCCCGATGCAATTTCTGTGTTTCATCAATACTCTGATAGGCCACAGATTAGAGAATGCCACCAGATGTTCATCGGAAACTACCACTGGTCTTCCAGGGAACAATCAAAGCGTAGCCTGTTAGAGACATTACTCCCATGGAGGAAAGTGCGCATGGTGACTGTTGTATTCAATCCCGATGCAATTACTGTGTTTCATCAACGCTCTGATAGTCTGCACATTACAGAATGCCACCAGATGTGCATCGGAAACTAGTACTGGTCTGCGAGGGAACGATCAAAACGTAGATTGTTTGAGAGATTACTCCCGTGGAGGAAAGTGCGCATGGTGACTGTTGCATTCAATCCCGATGCAATTTCTGTGTTTGGTCAACACTCTGATAGTCCACAAATTACAGAATGCCTCCAGATGTTCATCGGAAACTACTACTGGTCTCCCAGGGAACGATCAAAGCGTAGACTGTTTGAGACATAACTCCCATGGCGGAAACTGCGCATGGAGACTGTTGTATTCAATCCCGATGCAATTTATTTGTTTCATGAACACTCTGATAGTCCACAGAGTACAGAAAGCCTCCAGATGTGCATCGGAATCTACTACTGGTCTTCAAGGGAAAGATCAAAGCGAGGACTGTTAGAGACATTACTCCCATGGAGGAAAGTGCGCATGGTGACTGTTGTATTCAATCCCGATGCAATTACTGTGTTTCATCAACACTCTGATAGTCTACACATTACAGAATGCCACCAGATGTGCATCGGAAACTACTACTGGTCTTCCAGGGAACGATCAAAGCGTAGATTATTTGAGACATTACTCCTGTGGAGGAAAGTGCGCATTGTGACGGTTGTATTCAATCCTTTTGCAATTTCTGAGTTTCGTCAACACTCTGATAGTCCACAAATTACAGAATGCCTCCAGATGTTCATCGGAAACTACTACTGGTCTTCCAGGGACCGATCAAAGCGTAGACTGTATGAGACCTTACTTTTATGGAGGAATGTGCGCATGGTGACTGTTGTATTCAATCCCGATGCAATTTCTGTGTTTCATCAACACTCTGATAGGCCACAGATTAGAGAATGCCACCAGATGTTCATCGGAAACTACCACTGGTCTTCCAGGGAAAGATCAAAGCGTAGCCTGTTAGAGACATTACTCCCATGGAGGAAAGTGCGCATGGTGACTGTTGTATTCAATCCCGATGCAATTTCTGTGTTTCATCAACACTCTGATAGTCTACACATTACAGAATGCCACCAGATGTGCATCAGAAACTACTAGTGGTCTTCCAGGGAACGATCAAAGCGTAGACTGTTTGAGACATTACTCCCATGGAGGAAAGTGCGCCTGGTGACTGTTGTATTCAATCCCGATGCAATTTCTGTGTTTCATCATACACTCTGATAGTCCACAAATTACAGAATGCCTTCAGATGTGCATCGGAAACTACTACTGGTCTTACAGGGAATGATCAAAGCATAGACTGTTTGAAAATTACTCCCATGGAGGAAAGTGCGCATGGAGACTGTTGTATTCAATCCCGATGCAATTTATTTGTTTCATGAACACTCCGACAGTCCACAGAGTACAGAAAGCCTCCAGATGTTCATCGTATACTACTACTGGTCTTCCAGGGAACGATCAAAGCGTAGACTGTTAGAGACATTACTCCCATGGAGGAAAGTGCGCAAGGTGACTGTTGTATTCAATCCCGATGCAATTACTTAGTTTCATCAACACTCTGATAGTCCACAGAGTACAGAAAGCCTCCAGATGTGCATCGGAAACTACTACTGGTGTTCCAGGGAACGATCAAATCGTAGACTGTTAGAGACATTACTCCCAATGAGGAAAGTGCGCAAGGTGACTGTTGTATTCAATCCCGATGCATTTACTGAGTTTCATCAACAATCTGATAGTCCACAGAGTACAGAAAGCCTCCAGATGTGGATCGGAAACTACTACTGGTGTTCCAGGGAACGATCAAATCGTAGACTGTTAGAGACATTACTCCCAATGAGGAAAGTGCGCATGGTGACTGTTGCATTCAATCCCGATGCAATTTCTGTGTTTCATCAACACTGTAATAGTCCACAGATTACATAATGCCTCGAGATGTGCATCGGAAACTACTACTGGTCTTACAGGGAACGATCAAAGCATAGACTGTTTGAGAATTACTCCCATGGAGAAAAGTGCGCATGGTGACTGTTGTATTCAATCCCGATGCAATATCTGTGTTTCATCAACACTCTGATAGTCCACAGAGAACAGAAAGCCTCCAGATGTGCATCGGAAACTACTACTGGTCTTCCAGGGAACGATCAAAGCGTAGACTGTTTGAGACCTTACTTTTATGGAGGAATGTGCGCATGGTGACTGTTGTATTCAATCCCGATGCAATTTCTATGTTTCATCATACACTCTGATAGTCCACAAATTACAGAATACCTCCAGATGTGCATCGGAAACTACTACAGGTCTTCCAGGGAAAGATCAACGCGTAGACTGTCTGAGACATTACTCCCGTGGCGGAAAGTGCGCATAGTGACTATTGTATTCAATCCCGATGCAATTTCTGTGTTTCATTAACACTCTGATAGTCCACAGATTACAGAATGCCTTCAGATGTGCATCGGAAACTACTACTGGTCTTACAGGGAACGATCAAAGCGTAGACTGTTTGAGACCTTACTTTTATGGAGGAATGTGCGCATGGTGACTGTTGTATTCAATCCCGATGCAATTTCTGTGTTTCATCAACACTCTTATAGTCCACAGACTACAGAATGCCTCCAGATGTGCATCGGAAACTACTACTGGTCTTCCACGGAAAGATCAAAGCGTATACTGTTTGGGACATTACTCCCATGGAGGAAAGTGCGCATGGTGACTGTTGTATTCAATGCCGATGCAATTTCTGTGTTTCATCAACACTCTGATAGTCCACAAATTATAGAATGCCTGCAGATGTTCATCGGAAACTACTACTGGTCTTCCAGGGAAAGATCAAAGCATAGACTGTTTGAGAATTACTCCCGTTGGAGGAAAGTGCTCATGGTGACTGTTGTATTCAATCCCGATGCAATTTCTGTGTATCATCAACACTCTGATAGTCCACAAATTACAGAATGCCTCCAGATGTTCATCGGAAACTGCTACTGGTCTTCCAGGGAACGATCAAAGCGTAGACTGTTTGAGACCTTACTTTTATGGAGGAATGTGCGCATGGTGACTATTGTATTCAATCCCGATGCAATTTCTGTGTTTAATTAACACTCTGATAGGCCACAGATTACAGAATTCCACCAGATGTTCATCGGAAACTACCACTGGTCTTCCAGGGAAAGATCAAAGCGTAGCCTGTTAGAGACATTACTCCCATGGAGGAAAGTGCGCATGGTGACTGTTGTATTCAATCATGATGCAATTACTGTGTTTCATCAACACTCTGATAGTCTGCACATTACAGAATGCCACCAGATGTGCATCGGAAACTACTACTGGTCTGCCAGGGAACGATCAAAGCGTAGATTGTTTGAGACATTACTCCCGTTAAGGAAAGTGCGCATGGTGACTATTGCATTCAATCCCGATGCAATTTCTGTGTTTGGTCAACACTCTGATAGTCGACAAATTACAGAATGCCTCCAGATCTTCATCGGAAACTACTACTGGTCTTCCAGGGAACGATCAAAGCGTAGACTCTTTGAGACCTTACTTTTATGGAGGAAAGTGCGCATGGTGACTGTTGTATTCAATCCCGATGCAATTTCTGTGTTTCATTAGCACTCTGATAGGCCACAGATTACAGAATGCCACCAGATGTTCATCGGAAACTACCACTGGTCTTCCAGGGAAAGATCAAAGCGTAGCCTGATAGAGACATTACTCCCATGGAGGAAAGTGCGCATGGTGACTGTTGTATACAATCCCGATGCAATTACTGTGTTTCATCAACACTCTGATAGTCTGCACATTACAGAATGCCACCAGATGTGCATCGGAAACTACTACTGGTCTTCCAGGGAACGATCAAAGCGTAAATTATTTGAGACATTACTCCTGTGGAGGAAAGTGCGCATGGTGACTGTTGTATTCAATCCCGATGCAATTACTGTGTTTCATCAACACTCTGATAGTCTGCACATTACAGAATGCCACCAGATGTGCATCGGAAACTACTACTGGTCTCCCAGGGAACGATCAAAGCGTAGACTGTTTGAGACATAACTCCCATGGCGGGAACTGCGCATGGAGGCTGTTGTATTCAATCCCGATGCAATTTATTTGTTTCATGAACACTCTGATAGTCCAAAGAGTACAGAAAGCCTCCAGATATGCATCGGAAACTACTACTGGTCTTCAAGGGAAAGATCAAAGCGAGGACTGTTAGAGACATTACTCCCATGGAGGAAAGTGCCCATGGTGACTGTTGTATACAATCCCGATGCAATTTCTGTGTTTCATCAACACTCTGATAGGCCACAGATTACAGAATGCCACCAGATGTTCATCGGAAACTACCACTGGTCTTCCAGGGAAAGATCAAAGCGTAGCCTGTTAGAGACATTACTCCCATGGAGGAAAGTGCGCATGGTGACTGTTGTATTCAATCCCGATGCAATTACTGTGTTTCATCATCACTCTGATAGTCTGCACATTACAGAATGCCACCAGATGTGCATCGGAAACTACTACTGGTCTGCCAGGGAACGATCAAAACGTAGATTGTTTGAGAGATTACTCCCGTGGAGGAAAGTGCGCATGGTGACTGTTGTATTCAATCCCGATGCAATATCTGTGTTTCATCAACACTCTAATAGTCTACAGATTACAGAATGCCTCGAGATGTGCATCGGAAACTACTACTGGTCTTACAGGGAACGATCAAAGCATAGACTGTTTGAGAATTACTCCCATGGAGAAAAGTGCGCATGGTGACTGTTGTATTCAATCCCGATGCAATATCTGTGTTTCATCAACACTCTGATAGTCCACAGAGAACAGAAAGCCTCCAGATGTGCATCGGAAACTACTACTGGTCTTCCAGGGAACGATCAAAGCGTAGACTGTTTGAGACCTTACTATTATGGAGGAATGTGCGCATGGTGACTGTTGTATTCAATCCCGATGCAATTTCTATGTTTCATCACACACTCTGATAGTCCACAAATTACAGAATTCCTCCAGATGTGCATCGGAAACTACTACAGGTCTTCCAGGGAAAGATCAACACATAGACTGTTTGAGAATTACTCCCGTTGGAGGAAAGTGCTCATGGTGACTGTTGTATTCAATCCCGATGCAATTTCTGTGTTTCATCAACACTCTGATAGTCCACAAATTACAGAATGCCTCCAGATGTTCATCGGAAACTGCTACTGGTCTTCCAGGGAACGATCAAAGCGTAGACTGTTTGAGACCTTACTTTTATGGAGGAATGTGCGCATGGTGACTGTTGTATTCAATCCCGATGCAATTTCTGTGTTTAATTAACACTCTGATAGGCCACAGATTACAGAATTCCACCAGATGTTCATCGGAAATTACCACTGGTCTTCCAGGGCAAGATCAAAGCGTAGCCTGTTAGAGACATTACTCCCATGGAGGAAAGTGCGCATGGTGACTGTTGTATTCAATCATGATGCAATTACTGTGTTTCATCAACACTCTGATAGTCTGCACATTACAGAATGCCACCAGATGTGCATCGGAAACTACTACTGGTCTGCCAGGGAACGATCAAAGCGTAGATTGTTTGAGACATTACTCCCGTTAAGGAAAGTGCGCATGGTGACTATTGCATTCAATCCCGATGCAATTTCTGTGTTTGGTCAACACTCTGATAGTCGACAAATTACAGAATGCCTCCAGATCTTCATCGGAAACTACTACTGGTCTTCCAGGGAACGATCAAAGCGTAGACTCTTTGAGACCTTACTTTTATGGAGGAAAGTGCGCATGGTGACTGTTGTATTCAATCCCGATGCAATTTCTGTGTTTCATTAACACTCTGATAGGCCACAGATTACAGAATGCCACCAGATGTTCATCGGAGACTACCACTGGTCTTCCAGGGAAAGATCAAAGCGTAGCCTGATAGAGACATTACTCCCATGGAGGAAAGTGCGCATGGTGACTGTTGTATTCAATCCCGATGCAATTACTGTGTTTCATCAACACTCTGATACTCTGCACATTACAGAATGCCACCAGATGTGCATCGGAAACTACTACTGGTCTGCCTGGGAACGATCAAAGCGTAGATTGTTTGAGACATTACTCCCATGGAGGAAAGTGCGCATGGTGACTGTTGTATTCAATCCCGATGCAATTTCTGTGTTTCTTTAACACTCTGATAAGCCACAGATTACAGAATGCCACCAGATGTTCATCGGAAACTACCACTGGTCTTCCAGGGAAAGATCAAAGCGTAGCCTGTTAGAGACATTACTCCCATGGAGGAAAGTGCGCATGGTGACTGTTGTATTCAATGCCGATGCAATTTCTGTGTTTCATCAACACTCTGATAGTCTGCACATTACAGAATGCCACCAGATGTGCATCGGAAACTACTACTGGTCTGCCTGGGAACGATCAAAGCGTAGATTGTTTGAGACATTACTCCCGTGGAGGAAAGTGCGCATGGTGACTGTTGTATTCAATCCCGATGATATATCTGTGTTTCATCAACACTCTAATAGTCCACAGATTACAGAATGCCTCGAGATGTGCATCGGAAACTACTACTGGTCTTACAGGGAACGATCAAAACATAGACTGTTTGAGAATTACTCCCATGGAGGAAAGTGCGCATGGTGACTGTTGTATTCAATCCCCATGCAATTTTTGTGTTTCATCAACACTCTGATAATCCACAGATTACAGAATGCCACCAGATGTGCATCGGAAACTACTACTGGTCTTACAGGGAACGATCAAAGTGTAGACTGTTTGAGACCTTACTTTTATGGAGGAATGTGCGCATGGTGACTGTTGTATTCAATCCCGATGCAATTTCTGTGTTTAATTAACACTCTGATAGGCCACAGATTACAGAATTCCACCAGATGTTCATCGGAAACTACCACTGGTCTTCCAGGGAAAGATCAAAGCGTAGCCTGTTAGAGACATTACTCCCATGGAGGAAAGTGCGCATGGTGACTGTTGTATTCAATCCCGATGCAATTTCTGTGTTTCATTAACACTCTGATAGGCCACAGATTACAGAATGCCACCAGATGTTCAACGGGAAACTACCACTGGTCTTCCAGGGAAAGATCAAAGCGTAGCCTGATAGAGACATTACTCCCATGGAGGAAAGTGCGCATGGTGACTGTTGTATTCAATCCCGATGCAATTTCTGTGTTTCATTAACACTCTGATAAGCCACAGATTACAGAATGCCACCAGATGTTCATCGGAAACTACCACTGGTCTTCCAGGGAAAGATCAAAGCGTAGCCTGTTAGAGACATTACTCCCATGGAGGAAAGTGCGCATGGTGACTGTTGTATTCAATCCCGATGCAATTACTGTGTTTCATCAACACTCTGATAGTCTGCACATTACAGAATGCCACCAGATGTGCATCGGAAACTACTACTGGTCTGCCTGGGAACGATCAAAGCGTAGATTGTTTGAGACATTACTCCCGTGGAGGAAAGTGCGCATGGTGACTGTTGTATTCAATCCCGATGCAATATCTGTGTTTCAACAACACTCTAATAGTCCACAGATTACAGAATGCCTCGAGAAGTGCATCGGAAACTACTACTGGTCTTACAGGGAACGATCAAAGCATAGACTGTTTGAGAATTACTCCCATGGAGGAAAGTGCGCATGGTGACTGTTGTATTCAATCCCGATGCAATTTCTGTGTTTCATCAACGCTCTGATAGTCCACAGACTACAGAATGCCTCCAGATGTGCATCGGAAACTACTACTGGTCTCCCAGGGAACGATCAAAGCGTAGACTGTTTGAGACATAACTCCCATGGCGGAAACTGCGCATGGAGACTGTTGTATTCAATCCCGATGCAATTTATTTGTTTCATGAGCACTCTGATAGTCCACAGAGTACATAAAGCATCCAGATGTGCATCGGAAACTACTACTGGTCTTCCAGGGAAAGATCAAAGCGAGGATTGTTAGAGACATTACTCCCATGGAGAGTGCGCATGGTGACTGTTGTATTCAATCCCGATGCAATTACTGTGTTTCATCAACACTCTGATAGTCTACACATTACAGAATGCCACCAGATGTGCATCGGAAACTACTACTAGTCTTCCAGGGAACGATCAAAGCGTAGATTGTTTGAGACATTACTCCTGTGGAGGAAAGTGCGCATGGTGACTGTTGTATTCAATCCCGATGCAATTTCTGTGTTTCGTCAACACTCTGATAGTCCACAAATTACAGAATGCCTCCAGATGTTAATCTGAAACTGCTACTGGTCTTCCAGGGAACGATCAAAACGTAGACTGTTTGAGACATTACTTTTATGGAGGAATGTGCGCATGGTGACTGTTGTATTCAATCCCGATGCAATATCTGTGTTTCATCAAAACTCTAATAGACCACAGATTACAGAATGCCTCGAGATGTGCATCGGAAACTACTACTGGTCTTAGAGGGAACGATCAAAGCATAGACTGTTTGAGAATTACTCCCATGGAGGAAAGTGCGCATGGTGACTGTTGTATTCAGTCCCGATGCAATTTCTGTGTTTCATCAACACTCTGATAGGCCACAGATTACAGAATGCCACCAGATGTTCATCGGAAACTACCACTGGTCTTGCAGGGAAAGATCAAAGCGTAGCCTGTTAGAGACATTACTCCCATGGAGGAAAGTGCGCATGGTGACTGTTGTATTCAATCCCGATGCAATTACAGTGTTTCATCAACACTCTGATAGTCTGCACATTACAGAATGCCACCAGATGTGCATCGGAAACTACTACTGGTCTGCCAGGGAACGATCAAAGCGTAGATTGTTTGAGACATTACTCCCGTGGAGGAAAGTGCGCATGGTGATTGTTGCATTCAATCCCGATGGAATTTCTGTGTTTGGTCAACACTCTGATAGTCCACAAATTACAGAATGCCTCCAGATGTTCATCGGAAACTACTACTGCTCTTGCAGGGAACGATCAAAGCGTAGACTGTTTGAGAATTACTCCCATGGAGAAAAGTGCGCGTGGTGACTGTTGTATTCAATCCCGATGCAATATCTGTGTTTCATCAACACTCTTATAGTCCACAGACTACAGAATGCCTCCAGATGTGCATCAGAAACTACTACTGGTCTTCCACGGAACGAGCAAAGCGTAGACTGTTAGAGACATTACTCCCATGGAGGAAAGTGCGCATGGTGACTGTTGTATTTAATCCCGATAGAATTACTGTGTTTCATCAACACTCTGATAGTCTACACATTACAGAATGCCACCAGATGTGCATCAGAAACTACTAGTGGTCTTCCAGGGAACGATCAAAGCGTAGACTGTTTGAGACATTACTCCCATGGAGGAAAGTGCGCCTGGTGACTGTTGTATTCAATCCCGATGCAATTTCTGTGTTTCATCATACACTCTGATAGTCCGCAAATTACAGAATGCCTCCAGATGTGCATCGGAAACTACTACAGGTCTTCCAGGGAAAGATCAAAGCGTAGACTGTCTGAGACATTACTCCTGTGGCGGAAAGTGCGCATAGTGACTATTGTATTCAATCCCGATGCAATTTCTGTGTTTCATCAACACTCTGATAGTCCACATATTACAGAATGCCTTCAGATGTGCATCGGAAACTACTACTGGTCTTACAGGGAACGATCAAAGCGTATAATGTTTGAGACATTACAGCCATGGAGGAATGTGTGCATGGTGACTGTTGTATTCAATCCCGATGCAATATCTGTGTTTCATCAACACTCTAATAGTCCACAGATTACAGAATGCCTCGAGATGTGCATCGGAAACTACTACTGGTCTTACAGGGAACGATCAAAACATAGACTGTTTGAGAATTACTCCCATGGAGGAAAGTGCGCATGGTGACTGTTGTATTCAATCCCCATGCAATTTTTGTGTTTCATCAACACTCTGATAATCCACAGATTACAGAATGCCACCAGATGTGCATCGGAAACTACTACTGGTCTTACAGGGAACGATCAAAGCATAGACTGTTTGAGAATTACTCCCATGGAGGAAAGTGCGCATGGTGATTGTTGTATTCAATCCCGATGCAATTTCTGTGTTTCATCAACACTCTGATAGTCCACAGACTACAGAATGCCTCCAGATGTGCATCGGAAGCTACTACTGGTCTCCCAGGGAACGATCAAAGCGTAGACTGTTTGAGACATAACTCCCATGGCGGAACTGCGCATGGAGACTGTTGTATTCAATCCCGATGCAATTTATTTGTTTCATGAACAATCTGATAGTCCACAGAGTACATAAAGCATCCAGATGTGCATCGGAAACTACTACTGGTCATCCAGGGAAAGATAAAAGCGAGGACTGTTAGAGACATTACTCCCATGGAGAGTGCGCATGGTGACTGTTGTATTCAATCCCGATGCAATTACTGTGTTTCATCAACACTCTGATAGTCTACACATTACAGAATGCCACCAGATGTGCATCGGAAACTACTACTGGTCTTCCAGGGAACGATCAAAGCGTATAATGTTTGAGACATTACTCCCATGGAGGAATGTGCGCATGGTGACTTTTGTATTCAATCCCGATGCAATATCTGTGTTTCATCAACACTCTTATAGTCCACAGACTACAGAATGCCTCCAGATGTGCATCGGAAACTACTACTGGTCTTCCACGGAACGATCAAAGCGTATACTGTTTGAGACATTACTCCCATGGAGGAAAGTGCGCATGGTGACTGTTGTATTCAATGCCGATGCAATTTCTGTGTTTCATCAACACTCTGATAGTCCACAAATTATAGAATGCCTGCAGATGTTCATCGGAAACTACTACTGGTCTTCCAGGGAAAGATCAAAGCATAGACTGTTTGAGAATTACTCCCATTGGAGGAAAGTGCTCTTGGTGACTGTTGTATTCAATCCCGATGCAATTTCTGTGTTTCATCAACACTCTGATAGTCCACAAATTACAGAATGCCACCAGATGTTCATCGGAAACTGCTACTGTTCTTCCAGGGAACGATCAAAGCGTAGACTGTTTGAGACCTTACTTTTATGGAGGAATGTGCGCATGGCGACTGTTGTATTCAATCCCGATGCAATTTCAGTGTTTAATTAACACTCTGATAGGCCACAGATTACAGAATTCCACCAGATGTTCATCGGAAACTACCACTGGTCTTCCAGGGAAAGATCAAAGCGTAGCCTGTTAGAGACATTACTCCCATGGAGGAAAGTGCGCATGGTGACTGTTGTATTCAATCATGATGCAATTACTGTGTTTCATCAACACTCTGATAGTCTGCACATTACAGAATGCCACCAGATGTGCATCGGAAACTACTACTGGTCTGCCAGGGAACGATCAAAGCGTAGATTGTTTGAGACATTACTCCCGTGGAGGAAAGTGCGCATGGTGACTGTTGTATTCAATCCCGATGCAATTTCTGTGTTTCATTAACACTCTGATAAGCCACAGATTACAGAATGCCACCAGATGTTCATCGGAAACTACCACTGGTCTTTCAGGGAGAGATCAAAGCGTAGCCTGTTAGAGACATTACTCCCATGGAGGAAAGTGCGCATGGTGACTGTTGTATTCAATCCCGATGCAATTACTGTGTTTCATCAACACTCTGATAGTCTGCACATTACAGAATGCCACCAGATGTGCATTGGAAACTACTACAAGTCTGCCTGGGAACGATCAAAGCGTAGATTGTTTGAGACATTACTCCCGTGGAGGAAAGTGCGCATGGTGACTGTTGTATTCAATCCCGATGCAATATCTGTGTTTCATCAACAATCTAATAGTCCACAGATTACAGAATGCCTCGAGAAGTGCATCGGAAACTACTACTGGTCTTACAGGGAACGATCAAAGCATAGACTGTTTGAGAATTACTCCCATGGAGGAAAGTGCGCATGGTGACTGTTGTATTCAATCCCGATGTAATTTCTGTGTTTCATCAACGCTCTGATAGTCCACAGACTACAGAATGCCTCCAGATGTGCATCGGAAACTACTACTGGTCTCCCAGGGAACGATCAAAGCGTAGACTGTTTGAGACATAACTCCCATGGCGGAAACTGCGCATGGAGACTGTTGTATTCAATCCCGATGCAATTTATTTGTTTCATGAACACTCTGATAGTCCACAGAGTACATAAAGCATCCAGATGTGCATCGGAAACTACTACTGGTCTTCCAGGGAAAAATCAAAGCGAGGACTGTTAGAGACATTACTCCCATGGAGAGTGCGCATGGTGACTGTTGTATTCAATCCCGATGCAATTACTGTGTTTCATCAACACTCTGATAGTCTACACATTACAGAATGCCACCAGATGTGCATCGGAAACTACTACTAGTCTTCCAGGGAACGATCAAAGCGTAGATTGTTTGAGACATTACTCCTGTGGAGGAAAGTGCGCATGGTGACTGTTGTATTCAATCCCGATGCAATTTCTGTGTTTCGTCAACACTCTGATAGTCCACAAATTACAGAATGCCTCCAGATGTTAATCTGAAACTGCTACTGGTCTTCCAGGGAACGATCAAAACGTAGACTGTTTGAGACATTACTTTTATGGAGGAATGTGCGCATGGTGACTGTTGTATTCAATCCCGATGCAATATCTGTGTTTCATCAAAACTCTAATAGACCACAGATTACAGAATGCCTCGATATGTGCATCGGAAACTACTACTGGTCTTAGAGGGAACGATCAAAACATAGACTGTTTGAGAATTACTCCCATGGAGGAAAGTGCGCATGGTGACTGTTGTATTCAGTCCCGATGCAATTTCTGTGTTTCATCAACACTCTGATAGGCCACAGATTACAGAATGCCACCAGATGTTCATCGGAAACTACCACTGGTCTTGCAGGGAAAGATCAAAGCGTAGCCTGTTAGAGACATTACTCCCATGGAGGAAAGTGCGCATGGTGACTGTTGTATTCAATACCGATGCAATTACTGTGTTTCATCAACACTCTGATAGTCTGCACATTACAGAATGCCACCAGATGTGCATCGGAAACTACTACTGGTCTGCCAGGGAACGATCAAAGCGTAGATTGTTTGAGACATTACTCCCGTGGAGGAAAGTGCGCATGGTGATTGTTGCATTCAATCCCGATGCAATTTCTGTGTTTGGTCAACACTCTGATAGTCCACAAATTACAGAATGCCTCCAGATGTTCATCGGAAACCACTACTGCTCTTGCAGGGAACGATCAAAGCGTAGACTGTTTGAGAATTACTCCCATGGAGAAAAGTGCGCATGGTGACTGTTGTATTCAATCCCGATGCAATATCTGTGTTTCATCAACACTCTTATAGTCCACAGACTACAGAATGCCTCCAGATGTGCATCAGAAACTACTACTGGTCTTCCACGGAACGAGCAAAGCGTAGACTGTTAGAGACATTACTCCCATGGAGGAAAGTGCGCATGGTGACTGTTGTATTTAATGCCGATAGAATTACTGTGTTTCATCAACACTCTGATAGTCTACACATTACAGAATGCCACCAGATGTGCTTCAGAAACTACTAGTGGTCTTCCAGGGAACGATCAAAGCGTAGACTGTTTGAGACATTACTCCCATGGAGGAAAGTGCGCCTGGTGACTGTTGTATTCAATCCCGATGCAATTTCTGTGTTTCATCATACACTCTGATAGTCCGCAAATTACAGAATGCCTCCAGATGTGCATCGGAAACTACTACAGGTCTTCCAGGGAAAGATCAAAGCGTAGACTGTCTGAGACATTACTCCCGTGGCGGAAAGTGCGCATAGTGACTATTGTATTCAATCCCGATGAAATTTCTGTGTTTCATCAACACTCTGATAGTCCACATATTACAGAATGCCTTCAGATGTGCATCGGAAACTACTACTGGTCTTACAGGGAACGATCAAAGCGTATAATGTTTGAGACATTACTCCCATGGAGGAATGTGTGCATGGTGACTGTTGTATTCAATCCCGATGCAATATCTGTGTTTCATCAACACTCTTATGGTCCACAGACTACAGAATGAATCCAGATGTGCATCGGAAACTACTACTGGTCTTCCACGGAACGATCAAAGCGTATACTGTTTGAGACATTACTCCCATGGAGGAAAGTGCGCATGGTGACTGTTGTATTCAATCCCGATGCAATTTCTGTGTTTCATCAACACTCTGATAGTCCACAAATTACAGAATGCCTCCAGATGTGCACCGGAAACTACTACTGGTCTTCCACAGAACGATCAAAGCGTATACTGTTTGAGACATTACTCCTATGGAGGAATGTGCGCATGGTGACTGTTGTATTCAATCCCGATTCAATTTATGTGTTTCATCAACACTGTAATAGTCCACAGATTACAGAATGCCTCGAGCTGTGCATCGGAAACTACTACTGGTCTTACAGTGAACGATCAAAGCATAGACTGTTTGAGAATTACTCCCATGGAGGAAAGAGTTCATGGTGACTGTTGTATTCAATCCCGATGCAATTACTGTGTTTAATCAACACTCTGATAGTCTACACATTACAGAATGCCACCAGATGTGCATCGGAAACTACTACTGGTCTTCCAGGGAACGATCAAAGCGTAGATTGTTTGAGACATTACTCCCGTGGAGGAAACTGCGCATGGTGACTGTTGTATTCAATCCGGATGCAATTTCTGTGTTTCATCAACACTCTGATAGTCCACAAATTACAGAATGCCTCCAGATGTTCATCGGAAACTACTACTGGTCTTCCAGGGAACGATCAAAGCGTAGACTGTTTGAGACTTTACTTTTATGGAGGAAAGTGCGCATGGTGACTGTTGTATTCAATCCCGATGCAATTTCTGTGTTTCATTAACACTCTGATAGGCCACAGATTACAGAATGCCACCAGATGTTCATCGGAAACTACCACTGGTCTTCCAGGGAAAGATCAAAGCGTAGCCTGTTAGAGACATTACCCCCATGGAGGAAAGTGTGCATGGTGACTGTTGTATTCAATCCCGATGCAATTACTGTGATTCATCAACACTCTGATAGTCTGCACATTACAGAATGCCACCAGATGTGCATCGGAAACTACTACTGGTCTGCCTGGGAACGATCAAAGCGTAGATTGTTTGAGACATTACTCCCGTGGAGGAAAGTGCGCATGGTGACTGTTGTATTCAATCAAGATGCAATATCTGTGTTTCATCAACACTCTAATAGTCCACAGATTACAGAATGCCTCGAGATGTGCATCGGAAACTACTACTGGTCTTACAGGGAACGATCAAAGCATAGCCTGTTTGAGAATTACTCCCATGGAGGAAAGTGCGCATGGTGACTGTTGTATTCAATCCCGATGCAATTTTTGTGTTTCATCAACACTCTGATAATCCACAGATTACAAAATGCCACCAGATGTGCATCGGAAACTACTACTGGTCTTCAAGGGAACGATCAAAGCGTAGATTGTTTGAGACAATACTCCCGTGAAGGAAAGTGGGCATGGTGACTGTTGTATTCAATCCCCATGCAATTTCTGTGTTTCATCAACACTCTGATACTCCACATATTACAGAATGCCTCCACATGTGCATCGGAAACTGCTACTGGTCTTCCAGGGAACGATGAAAGCGTAAACTCCTTGAAACATTACTCCCATGGAGGAAATTGCGCATGGTGACTGTTGTATTCAATCCCGAGGCAATTTCTGTGTTTCATCAACACTCTGGTAGTCCACAGATTACAGAATGCCTCCAGATGTGCAACTGAAACTACTACTGGTCTACCAGAGAACGATCAAAGCGTAGACTGTTTGTGACATTACTCCCATGGAGGAAACTGCGCATGGAGACTGTTGTATTCAATCCCGATGCAATTTCTGTGTTTCATCAACACTCTGATATTCCACATAGTACAGAATGCCTCCAGATGTGCATCTGAAACTACTACTGGTCTTCCAGAGAACGATCAAAGCGGAGACTGTTAGAGACATTACTCCCATTTAGGAAAGTGCGCATGGTGACTGTTGTATTCAATACCCGATGCAATTACTTTGTTTCATCAACACTCTGATAGTCCACAGATTACAGAATTTCTTCAGATGTGCATCAATAACTACTACTGGTCTTCCAGGGAACGATCAAAGCGTAGGCTGTTTTAGATATTACTCGCATGGAGGATAGTGCGCATGGTGACTGCTGTATTCAATCCCGATGCAATTTCTGTGTTTCATCAACACTCTGATAGTCCACAGATTACAGAATGAATCCAGATGTGCATCGGAAACTACTACTGGTCTTCCAGGGAACGATCAAAGCGTAGACTGTTTGAGACATTACACCCATGGCGGAGAGTGCCCATGGTGACTATTGCATTCAATCCCGATGCAATTTCTGTGTTTCATCAACACTCTGATAGTCCACATAGTACAGAATGCCTTCAGATGTTCATCGGAAACTACTACTGGTCTTCCAGGGAACGATCAAAGCGTAGACTGTTTGAGGCATTACTCCCATGGAGGAAACTGCGCATGGAGACTGTTGTATTCAATCCCGATTCAATTACTGTGTTTCATCAACACTCTGATAGTCTACACATTACAGAATGCCACCAGATATGCATCGGAAACTACTACTGGTCTTCCAGGGAACGATCAAAGCGTAGATTGTTTGAGACATTACTCCCATGGAGGAAAGTGCGCATGGTGACTGTTGCATTCAATCATGATAGAATTTCTGTGTTTCGTCAACACTCTGATATTCCACAAATTACAGAATGCCTCCAGATGTTCATCGAAACTACTACTGGTCTTCCAGGGAACGATCAAAGCGTAGACTGTTTGAGACCTTACTTTTATGGAGGAATGTGCGCATGGTGACTGTTGTATTCAATCCCGATGCAATATCTGTGTTTCATCAAAACTCTAGTAGACCACAGATTACAGAATGCCTCGAGATGTGCATCGGAAACTACTACTGGTCTTAGAGGGAACGATCAAAGCAGAGACTGTTTGAGACTTACTCCCATGGAGGAAAGTGCGCATGGTGACTGTTGTATTCAATCCCGATGCAATTTCTGTGTTTCATTAACTCTCTGATAGGCCACAGATTACAGAATGCCACCAGATGTTCATCGGAAACTACTACTGGTCTCCCAGGGAAAGATCAAAGCGTAGACTGTTAGAGACATTACTCCCATGGAGGAAAGTGCGCATGGTGACTGTTGTATTCAATCCCGATGCAATTACTGTGTTTCATCAACACTCTGATAGTCTGCACATTACAGAATGCCACCAGATGTGCATCGGAAACTACTACTGGTCTGCCAGGGAACGATCAAAGCGTAGATTGTTTGAGACATTACTCCCGTGGAGCAAAGTGCGCATGGTGACTGTTGCATTCAATCCCGATGCAATTTCTGTGTTTCGTCAACACTCTGATAGTCCACAAATTACAGTATGCCTCCAGATGTTCATCGGAAACTACTACTGGTCTTCCAGGGAACGATCAAATCGTAGACTGTTTGAGGCTTTACTTTTATGGAGGAATGTGCGCATGGTGACTGTTGTATTCAATCCCGATGCAATATCTGTGTTTCATCAACACTCTAATAGTCCACAGGTTACAGAATGCCTCGAGATGTGCATCGGAAACTACTACTGGTCTTACAGGGAACGATCAAAGCATAGACTGTTTGAGAATTACTCCCATGGAGGAAATTGCGCATGGTGACTGTTGTATTCAATCCCGATGCAATTTTTGTGTTTCATCAACACTCTGATAATCCACAGATTACAGAATGGCACCAGATGTGCATCGGAAACTACTACTCGTCTTCCAGGGAACGATCAAAGCATAGATTGTTTGAGACATAAATCCCGTGGAGGAAAGTGCGCATGGTGACTGTTGTATTCAATCCTGATGCAATTTCTGTGTTTCATCAACGCTCTGATACCCCACAGATTACAGAATGCCTCCACATGTGCATCGGAAACTGCTACTGGTCTTCCAGGGAACGATGAAAGCGTAAACTCTTTGAAACATTACTCCCATGGAGGAAAGTGCGCATGGTGACTGTTGTATTTAATCCCGAGGCAATTTCTGTGTTTCATCAACACTCTGGTAGTCCACAGATTACAGAATGCCTCCAGATGTGCAACTGAAACTACTACTGGTCTACCAGGGAACGATCAAAGCGTAGACTGTTTGAGACATTACTCCCATGGAGGAAACTGCGCAGGGAGACTGTTGTATTAAATCCCGATGCAATTTCTGTGTTTCATCAACACTCTGATAGTCCACAGAGTACAGAAAGCCTCCAGATGTGCATCTGAAACTACTACGGGTCTTCCAGGGAACGATCAAAGCGGAGACTCTGAGAGACATTACTCCCATGGAGGAAAGTGCGCATGGTGACTGTTGTATTCAATCATTATATAATTTCTGTGTTTCGTCAACACTCTGATAGTCCACAAATTACAGAATGCCTCGAGATGTTCATCGGAAACTACTACTGGTCTTCCAGGGAACGATCAAAGCGTAGACTGTTTGAGACCTTACTTTTATGGAGGAATGTGCGCATGGTGACTGTTGTATTCAATCCCGATGCAATATCTGTGTTTCATCAAAACTCTAATAGACCACAGATTACAGAATGCCTCGAGATGTGCATCGGAAACTACTACTGGTCTTAGAGGGAACGATCAAGGCATAGACTGTTTGAGACTTACTCCCATGGAGGAAAGTGCGCATGGTGACTGTTGTATTCAATCCCGATGCAATTTCTGTGTTTCATTAACCCTCTGATAGGCCACAGATTACAGAATGCCACCAGATGTTTATCGGAAACTACTACTGGTCTTCCAGGGAACGATCAAATCGTAGATTGTTTGAGACATTAATCCCGTGGAGGAAAGTGCGCATGGTGGCTGTTGTATTCAATCCCGATGCAATATCTGTGTTTCATCAAAACTCTAATAGACCACAGATTACAGTATGCCTCGAGATGTGCATCGGAAACTACTACTGGTCTTAGAGGGAACGATCAAGGCATAGACTGTTAGAGACATCACTCCCATGGAGGAAAGTGCGCATGGTGTCTGTTGTATTCAATCCCGATGCAATTACTGTGTTTCATCAACACTCTGATAGTCTGCACATTACAGAATGCCACCAGATGTGCGTCGGAAACTACTACCGGTCTGCCAGGGAACGATCAAATCGTAGACTGTTTGAGACTTTACTTTTATGGAGGAAAGTGCGCATGGTGGCTGTTGTATTCAATCCCGACGCAATATCTGTGTTTCATCAACACTCTAATAGTCCACAGATTACAGAATGCCTCGAGATGTGCATCGGAAACTACTACTGGTCTTACAGGGAACGATCAAAGCATAGACTGTTTGAAAATTACTCCCATGGGGGAAAGTGCGCATAGTGACTGTTGTATTCAATCCCGATGAAATTTTTGTGTTTCATCAACACTCTGATAATCCACAGATTACAGAATGCCACCAGATGTGCATCGGAAACTACTACTGGTCTTCCAGGGAACGATCAAATCGTAGAGTGTTTGAGACATTAATCCCGTGGAGGAAAGTGCGCATGGTGACTGTTGTATTCAATCCCAATGCAATTTCTGTGTTTCATCAACACTCTGATACTCCACAGATTACAGAATGCCTCCACATGTGCATCGGAAACTGCTACTGGTCTTCCAGTTAACGATGAAAGCGTAAACTCTTTGAAACATTACTGCCATGGAGGAAAGTGCGCATGGTGACTGTTGTATTTAATCCCGAGGCAATTTCTGTGTTTCATCAACACTCTGGTAGTCCACAGATTACAGAATGCCTCCAGATGTGCAATTGAAACTACTACTGGTCTACCAGGGAACGATCAAAGCGTAGACTGTTTGAGACATTACTCCCATGGAGGAAACTGCACATGGAGACTGTTGTATTCAATCCCGATGCAATTTCTGTGTTTCATCAACACTCTGATAGTCCAAAGAGTACAGAAAGCCTCCGGATGTGCATCTGAAACTACTACTGGTCTTCCAGGGAACGATCAAAGCGGAGACTGTTAGAGACATTACTCCCATGGAGGAAAGTGCGCATGGTGACTGTTGTATTCAATACCCGATGCAATTACTTTGTTTCATCAACAATCTGATAGTCCACAGATTACAGAATTTGTTCAGATGTGCATCAATAACTACTACTGGTCTTCCAGGGAACGATCAAAGCGTAGGCTGTTTTAGATATTACTCGCATGGAGGATAGTGCGCATGGTGACTGTTGTATTCAATCCCGATGCAATTTCTGTGTTTCATCAACACTCTGATAGTCCACAGATTACAGAATGCCTCCAGATGTGCATCGGAAACTACTACTGGTCTTCCAGGGAACGATCAAAGCGTAGACTGTTTGAGACATTACACCCATGGCGGAAAGTGCGTATGGTGACTATTGTATTCAATCCCGATGCAATTTCTGTGTATCATCAACACTCTGATAGTCCACAGATTTCAGAATGCCTTCAGATGTGCATCGGAAACTACTACTGGTCTTCCAGGGAACGATCAAAGCGTTGACCGTTTGAGACATTACTGCCATGGAGGAAAGTGCGCATGGTGACTGTTGTATTTAATCCCGATGGAATTACTGTGTTTCATCAACACTCTGATAGTCTACACAATTCAGAATGCCGCCAGATGTGCATCAGAAACTACTAGTGGTCTTCCAGGGAACGATCAAAGGGTAGACTGTTTGAGACATTACTCCCATGGAGGAAAGTGCGCCTGGTGACTGTTGTATTCAATCCCGATGCAATTTCTGTGTTTCATCAACACTCTGATACTCCACAGATTACAGAATGCCTCCACATGTGCATCGGAAACTGCTACTGGTCTTCCAGGGAACGATCAAAGCGTAAACTCTTTGAAACATTACTCCCATGGAGGAAAGTGCGCTTGGTGACTGTTGTATTCAATCCCGAGGCAATTTCTGTGTTTCATCAACACTCTGGTAGTCCACAGATTACAGAGTGCCTCCAGTTGTGCAATTGAAACTACTACTGGTCTACCAGGGAACGATCAAAGCGTAGACTGTTTGAGACATTACTCCCATGGAGGAAACTGCGCATGGGGACTGTTGTAATAAATCCCGATGCAATTTCTGTGTTTCATCAACACTCTGATAGTCCACAGAGTACAGAAGGCCTCCAGATGTGCATCGGAAACTACTACTGGTCTTCCAGGTAACGATCAAAGAGTAGACTGTTAGACATGTTACTCCCATGGAGGAAAGTGCGCATGGTGACTGTTGTATTCAATCCCGATGCAATTACTTGTTTCATCAACACTCTGATAGTCCACAGATTACAGAATGCCTTCAGATGTGCATCGGAAACTACTACTGGTCTTACAGGGAACGATCAAAGCATAGACTGTTTGAGAATTACTCCCATGGAGGAAAGTGCGCATGGAGACTGTGGTATTCAATCCCGATGCAATTTCTTTGTTTCATCAACACTCGGATTGTCCACAGAGTACAGAGAGCCTCCAGATGTGCATCGGAAACTACTACTGATGTTCCAGGGAACGATCAAATCGAAGACTGTTAGAGACATTACTCCCAATGAGGAAAGTGCGCATGTTGGCTGTTGTATTCAATCCCGATGCAATATCTGTGTTTCATCAACACTCTTATAGTCCACAAATTATAGAATGCCTCCAGATAATCATCGGAAACTACTACTGGTCTTCCAGGGAAAGATCAAAGCATAGACTGTTTTACAATTACTCCCTTTGGAGGAAAGTGGGCATGGTGACTGTTGTATTCAATCCCGATGCAATATCTGTGTTTCATCAACACTCTGATAGTCCATAAATTACAGAATGCCTCCAGATGAACATCGGAAACTACTACTGGTCTTCCAGGGAACGATCAAAGCGTAGACAGTTTGAGACATTACTTTTATGGAGGAATGTGCGTATGGTGACTGTTGTATTCAATCCCGATGCAATTTCTGTGTTTCATCAACACTCTGATAGTCCACAGACTACTGTTCTTCCAGGGAAGGATCAAAGCGTAGACTGTTTGAGACATAACTCCCATGGAATAAACTGTGCATGGAGACTGTTGTATTCAATCCCGATTAATATTCTGTGTTTCATCAACACTCTGATAGTCCACAGAGTACAGAAAGCCTCCAGATGTGCATCGGAAACTACTACTGGTCTTCCAGGGAAAGATCAAAGCGTAGACTGTTTGAGACATTACTACCGTGGAGGAAAGTGTGCATGGAGACTGTTGTATTCAATCCCGATGCAATTTCTGTGTTTCATCAACACTCTGATAGTCCATAGATTATAGAATGCCTCCAGATGTTCATCGGAAACTACTACTGGTCTTCCAGGGAACGTTCAAAGCGTAGACTATTTGAGACAATTCTTTTATGGAGGAATGTGCGCAAGGTGACTGTTGTATTCAATCCCGATGCAATTTCTGTGTTTCATCAACACTCTGATAGTCCTCAGATTACAGAATGCCTCCAGATGTTCATCGGAAACTACTACTGGTCTTCCAGGGGACGATCAAAGCGTAGACTGTTTGAGAACTTACTTTTATGGAGGAATGTGCGCATGGTGACTGTTGTATTCAATCCCGATGCAATATCTGTGTTTCATCAACACTCTGATAGTCCATAAATTACAGAATGCCTCCAGATGAACATCGGAAACTACTACTGGTCTTCCAGGGAACGATCAAAGCGTAGACTGTTTGAGACATTACTTTTATGGAGGAATGTGCGTATGGTGACTGTTGTATTCAATCCCGATGCAATTTCTGTGTTTCATCAACACTCTGATAGTCCACAGACTACTGTTCTTCCAGGGAAGGATCAAAGCGTAGACTGTTTGAGACATAACTCCCATGGAATAAACTGTGCATGGAGACTGTTGTATTCAATCCCGATTAATATTCTGTGTTTCATCAACACTCTGATAGTCCACAGAGTACAGAAAGCCTCCAGATGTGCATCGGAAACTACTACTGGTCTTCCAGGGAAAGATCAAAGCGTAGACTGTTTGAGACATTACTACCGTGGAGGAAAGTGTGCATGGAGACTGTTGTATTCAATCCCGATGCAATTTCTGTGTTTCATCAACACTCTGATAGTCCATAGATTATAGAATGCCTCCAGATGTTCATCGGAAACTACTACTGGTCTTCCAGGGAACGTTCAAAGCGTAGACTATTTGAGACAATTCTTTTATGGAGGAATGTGCGCAAGGTGACTGTTGTATTCAATCCCGATGCAATTTCTGTGTTTCATCAACACTCTGATAGTCCTCAGATTACAGAATGCCTCCAGATGTTCATCGGAAACTACTACTGGTCTTCCAGGGGACGATCAAAGCGTAGACTGTTTGAGAACTTACTTTTATGGAGGAATGTGCGCATGGTGACTGTTGTATTCAATCCCGATGCAATTTCTGTGTTTCATCAACACTCTAATAGTCCACAGATTACATAATGCCTCGAGATGTGCATCGGAAACTACTACTGGTCTTACGGGGAACGATCAAAGCATAGACTGTTTGAGAATTAGTCCCATGGAGGAAAGCGCGCATGGTGACTGTTGTATTCAATCCCGATGCAATTTCTGTGTTTCTTCAACACTCTGATAGGCCACAGATTACAGAATGCCACCAGATGTTCATCGGAAACTACTACTGGTCTTCCAGGGAACGATCAAAGCGTAGACTGTTTGAGACATTACTACCGTGGAGGAAAGTGCGCATGGTGACTTTTGTATTCAGTCCCGATGCAATTTCTGTGTTTCATCAACACTCTGATAGTCCATAGATTACAGAATGCCTCCAGATGTTCATCGGAAACTACTACTGGTCATCCAGGGAACTATCAAAGCGTAGACTAATTGAGACATTACTTTTATGGAGGAATGTGCGCATGGTGACTGTTGAATTCAATGCCGATGCAATTTCTGTGTTTCATCAACACTCTGATAGTCCTCAGATTACAGAATGCCTCCAGATGTGCATCGGAAACTACTACTGGTCTTCCAGGGAACGATCAAAGCGTAGACTGTTTGAGACATACCTCCCGTGGAGGAAAGTGCGCATGGTGACTGTAGTATTCAATCCCGATGCAATTTCTGTGTTTCATCAACACTCTGATAGTCCACAGATTACACAATGCCACCAGATGTGCATCGGAAAGAACTACTGGTCTTACAGGAAACGATCAAAGCGTAGACTGTTTGAGACATACCTCCCGTGGAGAAAAGTGCGCATGGTGACCGTTGTATTCAATCCCGGTGCAATTTCTGTGATTCATCAACACTGTGGTAGTCCAATGATTACAGAAGGCCGCCAGATGTTCATCGGAAACTACTACTGGTCTTCCAGGGAACGATCAAAGCGTAAACACCTTGAGACATTACTCCCATGGAGGAAAGTGCGCATGGTGACTGTTGTATTCAATCCATGCATTTTCGATGTTTCATCAACACTCTGATAGTCCACAGATTACAGAATGCCACGAGATGTGCATCGGAAACTACTACTGGTCTTCCTGGGAACGATCAAAGCGTAGACTCTTTCAGACATTACTCCCATGGAGGAAAGTACGGATGGTGACTGTCGTATTCAATCCCGATGCAATTTCTGTGTTTCATCAACACTCTGATAGTCCACAGATTACAGAATGCCTCCAGATGTTCATCGGAAACTACTACTGGTCTTCCAGGGAACGATCAAAGCGTTGAGTGTTTGAGACAATACTCCCATGGAGGAAAGTGCGCATGTTGACTGTTGTATTCAATCCCGATGGAATTACTGTGTTTCATCAACACTCTGATAGTCTACACATTACAGAATGCCACCAGATGTGCATCAGAAACTACTACTGGTCTTCCAGGGAACGATCAAAGCGTAGGCTGGTTTATATATTACTCGCATCTAGGATATGCGCATGGTTACTGTTGTATTCAATCCCGATGCGATTTCTGTCTTTCATCAACACTCTAATAGTCCACAGATTACAGAATGCCTCCAGATCTGCATGTGAAACTAATACTGGTCTTCCAGGGAACGATTAAAGCGTAGACTGTTTGAGACATTACTCCCATGGCGGAAAGTGCGTATGGTGACTGTTGTATTTAATCCCGATGCAATTTCTGTGTTTCATCAACACTCTGATAGTCCATAGAGAACAGAAAGATTCCAGATGTGCATCGGAAACTACTACTGGTCTTCCAGGGAGCGATCAAAGCGTAGACTGTTAGAGACATTACTCCCATGGAGGAATGTGCGCATGTTAACTGTTGTATTCAATCCCGATGGAATTACTGTGTTTCATCAACACTCTGATAGTCTACACATTACAGAATGCCACCAGATGTGCATCATAAACTACTACTGGTCCTCCAGGGAACGATCAAATCGTAGATAGCTTGAGACACAACTCCCGTGGAGGAAAGTGCGCATGGTGACTGTTGTATTCAATCCCGATGCAATTTCTGTGTTTTCCGTCAACACTCTGATAGTCCACATATTACAGAATGCCTCCAGATGTTCATCGGAAACTACTACTGGTCTTCCAGGGGACGATCAAAGCGTAGACTGTTTGAGAACTTACTTTTATGGAGGAATGTGCGCATGGTGACTGTTGTATTCAATCCCGATGCAATTCCTGTGTTTCATCAACACTCTAATAGTCCACAGATTACAGAATGCCTCGAGATGTGCATCGGAAACTACTACTGGTCTTCCAGGCAACGATCAAAGCGTAGTCTGTTTAAGACATTACTACCGTGGAGGAAAGTGCGCATGGTGACATTTGTATTCAGTCCCGATGCAATTTCTGTGTTTCATCAACACTCTGATAGTCCACAGATTACACAATGCCACCAGATGTGCATCGGAAAGAACTACTGGTCTTACAGGGAACGATCAAAGCGTAGACTGTTTGAGACATACTTCCCGTGGAGAAAAGTGCGCATGGTGACCGTTGTATTCAATCCCGGTGCAATTTCTGTGTTTCATCAACACTGTGGTAGTCCAATGATTACAGAAGGCCGCCAGATGTTCATCGGAAACTACTACTGGTCTTCCAGGGAACGATCAAAGCGTAAACTCCTTGAGACATTACTCCCATGGAGGAAAGTGCGCATGGTGACTGTTGTATTCAATCCATGCATTTTCGGTGTTTCATCAACACTCTGATAGTCCACAGATTACAGAATGCCACGAGATGTGCATCGGAAACTACTACTGGTCTTCCAGGGAACGATCAAAGCGTAGACTCTTTCAGACATTACTCCCATGGAGGAAAGTACGGATGGTGACTGTCGTATTCAATCCCGATGCAATTTCTGTGTTTCATCAACACTCTGATAGTCCACAGATTACAGAATGACACCGGATGTGCATCGGAAACTACTACTGGTCTTCCAGGGAGCGATCAAAGCGTAGACTGTTTGAGACATTACTCCCATGGAGGAAAGTGATCATTGTGACTGTTGTATTCAATCCCGATGCAATTACTGTGTTTCATCAACACTCTGATAGTCCACAAATTACAGAATGCCTCCAGATGTTCATCGGAAACTACTACTGGTCTTCCAGGGAACGATCAAAGCGTTGAGTATTTGAGACAATACTCCCATGGAGGAAAGTGCGCATGGTGACTATTGTATTCAATCCCGATGCAATTTCTGTGTTTCATCAACACTCTGATAGTCCACAGAGTACAGAAAGCCTCCAGATGTGCATCGGAAACTACTACTGGTCTTCCAGGGAACGATCAAATCGTAGACTGTTTGAGACATATCTCCCGTGGAGGAAAGTGCGCATGGTGACTGTTGTATTCAATCCCGATGCAATTTCTGTGTTTCATCAACACTCTGATAGTCCACATATTACAGAATGCCACCAGATGTTCATCGGAAACTACTATTGGTCTTCCAGGGAACGATCAAAGCGTAGACTGTTTGAGACATTACTTTTATGGAGGAATGTGCGCATGGTGACTGTTGTATTCAATCCCGATGCAATTTCTGTGTTTCGCAAACACTCTGATAGTCCTGAGATTACAGAATGTCTACAGATGTGCATCGGAAACTACTACTGGTCTTCCAGGGAACGATCAAAGCGTAGACTGTTTGAGAATTACTCCCATGAAGGAAATTGCGCATCGTGACTGTTGTATTCGATCCCGATGCAATTACTGTGTTTCATCAACACTCTGATAGTCCAGAAATTACAGAATGCCTCCAGATGTTCATCGGAAACTACTACTGGTCTTCCAGGGAACGATCAAAGCGTTGAGTATTTGAGACAATACTCCCATGGAGGAAAGTGCGTATGTTGACTGTTGTATTCAATCCCGATGGAATTACTGTGTTTCATCAACACTCTGATAGTCTACACATTACAGAATGCCACCAGATGTGCATCAGAAACTACTACTGGTCTTCCAGGGAACGATCAAAGCGTAGGCTGGTTTATATATTACTCGCATCTAGGATATGCGCATGGTGACTGTTGTATTCAATCCCGATGCGATTTCTGTCTTTCATCAACACTCTAATAGTCCACAGATTACAGAATGCCTCCAGATCTGCATCTGAAACTAATACTGGTCTTCCAGGGAACGATTAAAGCGTAGACTGTTTGAGACATTTTTCCCATGGCGGAAAGTGCGTATGGTGACTGTTGTATTTAATCCCGATGCAATTTCTGTGTTTCATCAACACTCTGATAGTCCACAGAGAACAGAAAGCCTCCAGATGTGCATCGGAAACTACTACTGGTCTTCCAGGGAGCGATCAAAGCGTAGACTGTTAGAGACATTACTCCCATGGAGGAATGTGCGCATGTTGACTGTTGTATTCAATCCCGATTTAATTACTGTGTTTCATCAACACTCTGATAGTCTACACATTACAGAATGCCACCAGATGTGCATCAGAAACTACTACTGGTCTTCCAGGGAACGATCATATCGTAGATAGCTTGAGACATAACTCCCGTGGAGGAAAGTGCGCATGGTGACTGTTGTATTCAATCCCGATGCAATTTCTGTGTTTTTCGTCAACACTCTGATAGTCCACATATTACAGAATGCCTCCAGATGTTCATCGGAAACTACTACTGGTCTTCCAGGGGACGATCAAAGCGTAGACTGTTTGAGAACTTACTTTTATGGAGGAATGTGCGCATGGTGACTGTTGTATTCAATCCCGATGCAATTTCTGTGTTTCATCAACACTCTAATAGTCCACAGATTACAGAATGCCTCGAGATGTGCATCGGAAACTACTACTGGTCTTACGGGGAACGATCAAAGCATAGACTGTTTGAGAATTACTCCCATGGAGGAAAGTGCGCATGGTGACTGTTGTATTCAATCCCGATGCAATTTCTGTGTTTCTTCAACACTCTGATAGTCCACAGATTACAGAATGCCACCAGATGTTCATCGGAAACTACTACTGGTCTTCCAGGGAACGATCAAAGCGTAGACTGTTTGAGACATTATTACGGTGGAGAAAAGTGCGCATGGTGACTTTTGTATTCAGTCCCGATGCAATTTCTGTGTTTCATCAACACTCTGATAGTCCATAGATTACAGAATGCCTCCAGATGTTCATCGGAAACTACTACTGGTCATCCAGGGAACTATCAAAGCGTAGACTAATTGAGACATTACTTTTATGGATGAATGTGCGCATGGTGACTGTTGTATTCAATCCCGATGCAATTTCTGTGTTTCATCAACACTCTGATAGTCCTCAGATTACAGAATGCCTCCAGATGTGCATCGGAAACTACTACTGGTCTTCCAGGGAACGATCAAAGCGTAGACTGTTTGAGACATACCTCCCGTGGAGAAAAGTGCGCATGGTGACTGTAGTATTCAATCCCGATGCAATTTCTGTGTTTCATCAACACTCTGATAGTCCACAGATTACACAATGCCACCAGATGTGCATCGGAAAGAACTACTGGTCTTACAGGGAACGATCAAAGCGTAGACTGTTTGAGACATACCTCAAGTGGAGAAAAGTGCGCATGGTGACCGTTGTATTCAATCCCGGTGCAATTTCTGTGTTTCATCAACACTGTGGTAGTCCAATGATTACAGAAGGCCGCCAGATGTTCATCGGAAACTACTACTGGTCTTCCAGGGAACGATCAAAGCGTAAACTCCTTGAGACATTACTCCCATGGAGGAAAGTGCGCATGGTGACTGTTGTATTCAATCCATGCATTTTCGGTGTTTCATCAACACTCTGATAGTCCACAGATTACAGAATGCCATGAGATGTGCATCGGAAACTACTACTGGTCTTCCAGGGAACGATCAAAGCGTAGACTCTTTCAGACATTACTCCCATGGAGGAAAGTACGGATGGTGACTGTCGTATTCAATCCCGATGCAATTTCTGTGTTTCATCAACACTCTGATAGTCCACAGATTACAGAATGATACCGGATGTGCATCGGAAACTACTACTGGTCTTCCAGGGAGCGATCAAAGCGTAGACTGTTTGAGACATTACTCCCATGGAGGAAAGTGATCATGGTGACTGTTGTATTCAATCCCGATTCAATTACTGTGTTTCATCAACACTCTGATAGTCCACAAATTACAGAATGCCTCCAGATATTCATCGGAAACTACTACTGGTCTTCCAGGGAACGATCAAAGCGTTGAGTATTTGAGACAATACTCCCATGGAGGAAAGTGCGCATGGTGACTATTGTATTCAATCCCGATTCAATTTCTGTGTTTCATCAACACTCTGATAGTCCACAGAGTACAGAATTTCTTCAGATGTGCATCAATAACTACTACTGGTCTTCCAGGGAACGATCAAAGCGTAGGCTGTTTTAGATATTACTCCCATGGAGGGTAGTGCGCATGGTGACTGTGGTATTCAATCCCGATGCAATTTCTGTGTTTCATCAACACTCTGATAGTCCTCAGATTACAGAATGCCTCCAGATGTGCATCGGAAACTACTACTGGTCTTCCAGGGAACGATCAAAGCGTAGACTCTTTGAGACATAACTCCCATGGAGGAAAGTGCGCATATTGACTGTAGTATTCAATCCCGATGCAATTTCTGTGTTTCATCAACACTCTGATAGTCCACAGCTTACACAATGCCACCAGATGTGCATCGGAAACTACTACTGGTCTTCCAGGGAACGATCAAAGCGTAGACTGTTTGAGACATACCTCCCGTGGACGAAAGTGCGCATGGTGACTGTTGTATTCAATCCCGATGCAATTTCTGTGTTTTTCGTCAACACTCTGATAGTCCACATATTACAGAATGTCTCTAGATGTTCATCGGAAACTACTATTGGTCTTACAGGGAACGATCAAAGCATAGACTGTTAGAGAATTCCTCCCATGGAGGAAAGTGCGCATGGTGACTGTTGTATTCAATCCCGATGCAATTACTGTGTTTTTTCAACACTCTGATAGGCCACAGATTACAGAATGCCTCGAGATGTGCATCGGAAACTACTACTGGTCTTACAGGGAACGATCAAAGCATAGACTGTTAGAGAATTCCTCCCATGGAGGAAAGTGCGCATGGTGACTGTTGTATTCAATCCCGATACAATTTCTGTGTTTCTTCAACACTCTGATAGGCCACAGATTACAGAATGCCACCAGATGTTCATCGGAAACTACCACTGGTCTTCCAGGGAACGATCAAAGCGTAGACTGTTTGAGACATTACTACCGTGGAGGCAAGTGCGCATGGTGACTGTTGTATTCAGTCCCGATGCAATTTCTGTGTTTCATCAACACTCTGATAGTCCATAGATTACAGAATGCCTCCAGATGTTCATCGGAAACTACTACTGGTCATCCAGGGAACTATCAAAGCGTAGACTAATTGAGACATTACTTTTATGGAGAAATGTGCGCATGGTGGCTGTTGTATTCAATCCCGATGCAATTTCTGTGTTTCATCAACACTCTGATAGTCCTCAGATTATAGAATGCCTCCAGATGTGTATCGGAAACTACTACTGGTCTTCCAGGGAACGACCAAAGCGTAGACTGTTTGAGACATACCTCCCATGGAGGAAAGTGCGCATATTGACTGTAGTATTCAATCCCGATGCAATATCTGTGTTTCATCAACACTCTGATAGTCCACAGCTTACACAATGCCACCAGATGTGCATCGGAAACTACTACTGGTCTTCCAGGGAACGATCAAAGCGTAGACTGTTTGAGACATACCTCCCGTGGACGAAAGTGCGCATGTTGACCGTTGTATTCAATCCCGGTGCAATTTCTGTGTTTCATCAACACCGTGGTAGTCCAATGATTACAGAATGCCGCCAGATGTTCATCGGAAACTACTACTGGTCTTCCAGGGAACGATCAAAGCGTAAACTCCTTGAGACATTACTCCCATGGAGGAAAGTGCGCATGGTGACTGTTGTATACAATCCATGCATTTTCTGTGTTTCATCAACACTCTGATAGTCCACAGATTACAGAATGCCACGAGATGTGCATCGGAAACTACTACTGGTCTTCCAGGGAACGATCAAAGCAGAGACTCTTTCTGACATTACTCCCATGGAGGAAAGTGCGGATGGTGACTGTCGTATTCAATCCCGATGCAATTTCTGTGTTTCATCAACACTCTGATAGTCCACAGATTACAGAATGATACCGGATGTGCATCGGAAACTACTACTGGTCTTCCAGGGAGCGATCAAAGCGTAGACTGTTTGAGATATACCTCCAGTGGAGGAAAGTGCGCATGGTGACTGTTGTATTCAATCTGGATTCAATTCCTGTGTTTCATCAACACTCTGATAGTCCACAGATTACAGAATGCCTCCAGATGTTCATCGGAAACTACTACTGGTCTTCCAGGGAACGATCAAAGCGTAGACTGTTAGACACATTACTCCCATGGAGGAAAGTGCGCATGGTGACTGTTGTATTCAATCCCGATGCAATTACTGTGTTTCATCAACACTCTGATAGTCCACAGATTACAGAATTTCTTCAGATGTGCATCAATAACTACTACTGGTCTTCCAGGGAACGATCAAAGCGTAGGCTGTTTTAGATATTACTCCCATGGAGGATAGTGCGCATGGTGACTGTGGTATTCAATCCCGATGCAATTTCTGTGTTTCATCAACACTCTGATAGTCCACAGAGTACAGAAAGCCTCCAGATGTGCATCGGAAACTACTACTGGTCTTCCAGGGAAAGATCAAAGCGTAGACTGTTTGAGACATTACTACCGTGGAGGAAAGTGCGCATGGTGACTGTTGTATTCAGTCCCGATGCTATTTCTGTGTTTCATCAACACTCTGATAGTCCACAAATTACAGAATGCCTCCAGATGTTCATCGGAAACTACTACTGGTCTTCCAGGGAACGTTCAAAGCGTAGACTATTTGAGACAATTCTTTTATGGAGGAATGTGCGCAAGGTGACTGTTGTATTCAATCCCGATGCCATTTCTGTGTTTCATCAACACTCTGATAGTCCTCAGATTACAGAATGCCTCCAGATGTGCATCGGAAACTACACCTGGTCTTCCAGGGAACGATCAAAGCGTAGACTGTTAGAGACATTACTCCCATGGAGTAAAGTGCGCATGGAGACTGTTGTACTCAAACCTGATGCAATTACTGTGTTTCATCAACACACTGATAGTCCACAGATTACAGAATTTCTCCAGATGTGCATCAATAACTACTACTGGTCTTCCAGGGAACGATCAAAGCGTAGGCTGGTTTATATATTACTCGCATCTAGGATATGCACATGGTGACTGTTGTATTCAATCCCGATGCGATTTCTGTCTTTCATCAACACTCTAATAGTCCACAGATTACAGAATGCCTCCAGATCTGCATCTGAAACTAATACTGGTCTTCCAGGGAACGATTAAAGCGTAGACTGTTTGAGACATTACTCCCATGGCGGAAAGTGCGCATGGTGTCTGTTGTATTTAATCCCGATGCAATTTCTGTGTTTCATCAACAATCTGATAGTCCACAGAGAACAGAAAGCCTCCAGATGTGCATCGGAAACTACTACTGGTCTTCCAGGGAACGATCAAAGCGTAGACTGTTAGAGACATTACTCCCATGGAGGAATGTGCGCATGTTGACTGTTGTATTCAATCCCGATGGAATTACTGTGTTTCATCAACACTCTGATAGTCTGCACATTACAGAATGCCACCAGATGTGCATCAGAAACTACTACTGGTCTTCCAGGGAACGATCAAATCGTAGATAGCTTGAGACATAACTCCCGTGGAGGAAAGTGCGCATGGTGACTGTTGTATTCAATCCCCATGAAATTTCTGTGTTTTTCGTCAACACTCTGATAGTCCACATATTACAGAATGCCTCCAGATGTTCATCGGAAACTACTACTGGTCTTCCAGGGGACGATCAAAGCGTAGACTGTTTGAGAACTTACTTTTATGGAGGAATGTGCGCATGGTGACTGTTGTATTTAATCCCGATGCAATTTCTGTGTTTTATCAACACTCTAATAGTCCACAGATTACAGAATGCCTCGAGATGTGCATCGGAAACTACTACTGGTCTTCCAGGGAACGATCAAAGCGTAGACTGTTTGAGACATACCTCCCATGGAGGAAAGTGCGCATGGTGACTGTTGTATTCAATCCCGATGCAATATCTGTGTTTCATCAACACTCTGATAGTCCACAGATTACACAATGCCACCAGATGTGCATCGGAAAGAACTACTGGTCTTACAGGGAACGATCAAAGCGTAGACTGTTTGAGACATACCTCCCGTGGAGGAAAGTGCGCATGGTGACCGTTGTATTCAATCCCGGTGCAATTTCTGTGTTTCATCAACACTGTGGTAGTCCAATGATTACAGAATGCCGCCAGATGTTCATCGGAAACTACTACTGGTCTTCCAGGGAACGATCAAAGCGTAAACACCTTGAGACATTACTCCCATGGAGGAAAGTGCGCATGGTGACTGTTGTATTCAATCCATGCATTTTCTGTGTTTCATCAACACTCTGATAGTCCACAGATTACAGAATGGTACCGGAAGTGCATCGGAAACTACTACTGGTCTTCCAGGGAACGATCAAAGCGTAGACTGTTTGAGACATTACTACCGTGGAGGCAAATGCGCATGGTGACTGTTGTATTCAGTCCCGATGCAATTTCTGTGTTTCATCAACACTCTGATAGTCCATAGATTACAGAATGCCTCCAGATGTTCATCGGAAACTACTATTGGTCTTCCAGGGAACGATCAAAGCGTAGACTGTTTGAGACATTACTTTTATGGAGGAATGTGCGCATGGTGACTGTTGTATTCAATCCCGATGATATTTCTGTGTTTCCCAAACCCTCTGATAGTCCTGAGATTACAGAATGTCTACAGATGTGCATCGGAAACTACTACTGGTCTTACAGGGAACGATCAAAGCGTAGACTGTTTGAGAATTACTCCCATGAAGGAAATTGCGCATCGTGACTGTTGTATTCGATCCCGATGCAATTACTGTGTTTCATCAACACTCTGATAGTCCACAAATTACAGAATGCTTCCAGATGTTCATCGGAAACCACTACTGGTTTTCCGGGGAACGATCAAAGCGTTGAGTATTTGAGACAATACTCCCATGGAGGAAAGTGCGCATGTTGACCGTTGTATTCAATCCCGATGGAATTACTGTGTTTCATCAACACTCTGATAGTCTACACATTACAGAATGCCACCAGATGTGCATCAGAAACTAATACTGGTCTTCCAGGGAACGATCAAATCGTAGATAGCTTGAGACATAACTCCAGTGGAGGAAAGTGCGCATGGTGACTGTTGTATTCAATCCCGATGCAATTTCTGTGTTTTTCGTCAACACTCTGATAGTCCACATATTACAGAATGCCTCGAGATGTTCATCGGAAACTACTATTTTTCTTACAGGGAACGATCAAAGCATAGACTGTTAGAGAATTCCTCCCATGGAGGAAAGTGCGCATGGTGACTGTTGTATTCAATCCCGATGCAATTACTGTGTTTCTTCAACACTCTGATAGGCCACAGATTACAGAATGCCTCGAAATGTGCATCGGAAACTACTACTGGTCTTACAGGGAACGATCAAAGCATAGACTGTTAGAGAATTCCTCCCATGGAGGAAAGTGCGCATGGTGACTGTTGTATTCAATCCCGATGCAATTTCTGTGTTTCTTCAACACTCTGATAGGCCACAGATTACAGAATGCCACCAGATGTTCATCGGAAACTACTACTGGCCTTCCAGGGAACGATCAAAGCGTAGACTGTTTGAGACATTACTACCGTGGAGGCAAATGCGCATGGTGACTGTTGTATTCAGTCCCCATGCAATTTCTGTGTTTCATCAACACTCTGATAGTCCATAGATTACAGAATGCCTCCAGATGTTCATCGGAAACTACTACTGGTCATCCAGGGAACTATCAAAGCGAAGACTAATTGAGACATTACTTTTATGGAGGAATGTGCGCATGGTGACTGTTGTATTCAATCCCGATGCAATTTCTGTGTTTCATCAACACTCTGATAGTCCTCAGATTACAGAATGCCTCCAGATGTGCATCGGAAACTACTACTGGTCTTCCAGGGAACGATCAAAGCGTAGACTGTTAGAGACATACCTCCCGTGGAGGAAAGTGCGCATGGTGACTGTAGTATTCAATCCCGATGCAATTTTTGTGTTTCATCAACACTCTAATAGTCCTCAGATTACAGAATGCCTCCAGATGTGCATCGGAAACTACTACTGGTCTTCCAGGGAACGATCAAAGCGTAGACTGTTTGAGACATACCTCCCGTGGAGGAAAGTGCGCATGGTGACCGTTGTATTCAATCCCGGTGCAATTTCTGTGTTTCATCAACACTGTGGTAGTCCAATGATTACAGAATGCCGCCAGATGTTCATCGGAAACTACTACAGGTCTTCCAGGGAACGATCAAAGCGTAAACTCCTTGAGACATTACTGCCATGGAGGAAAGTGGGCATGGTGACTGTTGTATTCAATCCATGCATTTTCTGTGTTTCATCAACACTCTGATAGTCCACAGATTACAGAATGCTACGAGATGTGCATCGGAAACTACTACTGGTCTTCCAGGGAACGATCAAAGCAGAGACTCTTTCAGACATTACTCCCATGGAGGAAAGTGCGGATGGTGACTGTCGTATTCAATCCCGATGCAATTTCTGTGTTTCATCAACACTCTGATAGTCCACAGATTACAGAATGATACCGGATGTGCATCGGAAACTACTACTGGTCTTCCAGGGAGCGATCAAAGCGTAGACTGTTTGAGACATTACTCCCATGGAGGAAAGTGCGCATGGTGACTGTTGTATTCAATCCCGATGAAATTACTGTGTTTCATCAACACTCTGATAGTCCACAAATTACAGAATGCCTCCAGATGTTCATCAGGAACTACTACTGGTCTTCCAGGGAACGATCAAAGCGTTGAGTATTTGAGACAATACTCCCATGGAGGAAAGTGCGCAAGGTGACTATTGTATTCAATCCCGATGCAATTTCTGTGTTTCATCTACACTCTGATAGTCCACAGAGTACAGAAAGCCTCCAGATGTGCATCGGAAACTACTACTGGTCTTCCGGGGAACGATCAAAGCGTTGAGTATTTGAGACAATACTCCCATGGAGGAAAGTGCGCATGTTGACTGTTGTATTCAATCCCGATGGAATTACTGTGTTTCATCAACACTCTGATAGTCTACACATTACAGAATGCCACCAGATGTGCATCAGAAACTAATACTGGTCTTCCAGGGAACGATCAAATCGTAGATAGCTTGAGACATAACTCCCGTGGAGGAAAGTGCGCATGGTGACTGTTGTATTCAATCCCGATGCAATCTCTGTGTTTCATCAACACTCTGATAGTCCACATATTACAGAATGCCTCGAGATGTTCATCGGAAACTACTATTGGTCTTACAGGGAACGATCAAAGCATAGACTGTTAGAGAATTCCTCCCATGGAGGAAAGTGCGCATGGTGACTGTTGTATTCAATCCCGATGCAATTACTGTGTTTCTTCAACACTCTGATAGGCCACAGATTACAGAATGCCTCGAAATGTGCATCGGAAACTACCACTGGTCTTACAGGGAACGATCAAAGCATAGACTGTTAGAGAATTCCTCCCATGGAGGAAAGTGCTCATGGTGACAGTTGTATTCAATCCCGATGCAATTACTGTGTTTCATCAACACTCTGATAGTCCACAAATTACAGAATGCCTCCAGATGTTCATCGGAAACTACTACTGGTCTTCCAGGGAACGATCAAATCGTAGACTGTTTGAGACATATCTCCCGTGGAGGAAAGTGCGCATGGTGACTGTTGTATTCAATCCCGATGCAATTTCTGAGTTTCATCAACACTCTGATAGTCCACATATTACAGAATGCCACCAGATGTTCATCGGAAACTACTATTGGTCTTCCAGGGAACGATCAAAGCGTAGACTGTTTGAGACATTACTTTTATGGAGGAATGTGCGCATGGTGACTGTTGTATTCAATCCCGATGCAATTTCTGTGTTTCGCAAACACTCTGATAGTCCTGAGATTACAGAATGTCTACAGATGTGCATCGGAAACTACTACTGGTCTTCCAGGGAACGATCAAAGCGTAGACTGTTTGAGAATTACTCCCATGAAGGAAATTGCGCATCGTGACTGTTGTATTCGATCCCGATGCAATTACTGTGTTTCATCAACACTCTGATAGTCCACAAATTACAGAATGCCTCCAGATGTTCATCGGAAACTACTACTGGTCTTCCGGGGAACGATCAAAGCGTTGAGTATTTGAGACAATACTCCCATGGAGGAAAGTGCGCATGTTGACTGTTGTATTCAATCCCGATTGAATTACTGTGTTTCATCAACACTCTGATAGTCTACACATTACAGAATGCCACCAGATGTGCATCAGAAACTAATACTGGTCTTCCAGGGAACGATCAAATCGTAGATAGCTTGAGACATAACTCCCGTGGAGGAAAGTGCGCATGGTGACTGTTGTATTCAATCCCGATGCAATCTCTGTGTTTCATCAACACTCTGATAGTCCACATATTACAGAATGCCTCGAGATGTTCATCGGAAACTACTATTGGTCTTACAGGGAACGATCAAAGCATAGACTGTTAGAGAATTCCTCCCATGGAGGAAAGTGCGCATGGTGACTGTTGTATTCAATCCCGATGCAATTACTGTGTTTCTTCAACACTCTGATAGGCCACAGATTACAGAATGCCTCGAAATGTGCATCGGAAACTACCACTGGTCTTACAGGGAACGATCAAAGCATAGACTGTTAGAGAATTCCTCCCATGGAGGAAAGTGCGCATGGTGACAGTTGTATTCAATCCCGATGCAATTTCTGTGTTTCTTCAACACTCTGATAGTCCACAGATTACAGAATGATACCGGATGTGCATCGGAAACTACTACTGGTCTTCCAGGGAGCGATCAAAGCGTAGACTGTTTGAGACATTACTCCCATGGAGTAAAGTGATCATGGTGACTGTTGTATTCAATCCCGATGCAATTACTGTGTTTCATCAACACTCTGATAGTCCACAAATTACAGAATACCTCCAGATGTTCATCGGAAACTACTACTGGTCTTCCAGGGAACGATCAAATCGTAGACTGTTTGAGACATATCTCCCGTTGAGGAAAGTGCGCATGGTGACTGTTGTATTCAATCCCGATGCAATTTCTGAGTTTCATCAACACTCTGATAGTCCACATATTACAGAATGCCACCAGATGTTCATCGGAAACTACTATTGGTCTTCCAGGGAACGATCAAAGCGTAGACTGTTTGAGACATTACTTTTATGGAGGAATGTGCGCATGGTGACTGTTGTATTCAATCCCGATGCAATTTCTGTGTTTCGCAAACACTCTGATATTCCTGAGATTACAGAATGTCTACAGATGTGCATCGGAAACTACTACTGGTCTTCCAGGGAACGATCAAAGCGTAGACTGTTTGAGAATTACTCCTATGAAGGAAATTGCGCATCGTGACTGTTGTATTCGATCCCGATGCAATTACTGTGTTTCATCAACACTCTGATAGTCCACAAATTACAGAATGCCTCCAGATGTTCATCGGAAACTACTACTGGTCTTCCGGGGAACGATCAAAGCGTTGAGTATTTGAGACAATACTCCCATGGAGGAAAGTGCGCATGTTGACTGTTGTATTCAATCCCGATTGAATTACTGTGTTTCATCAACACTCTGATAGTCTACACATTACAGAATGCCACCAGATGTGCATCAGAAACTAATACTGGTCTTCCAGGGAACGATCAAATCGTAGATAGCTTGAGACATAACTCCCATGGAGGAAAGTGCGCATGGTGACTGTTGTATTCAATCCCGATGCAATTACTGTGTTTCTTCAACACTCTGATAGGCCACAGATTACAGAATGCCTCGAAATGTGCATCGGAAACTACCACTGGTCTTACAGGGAACGATCAAAGCATAGACTGTTAGAGAATTCCTCCCATGGAGGAAAGTGCGCATGGTGACAGTTGTATTCAATCCCGATGCAATTTCTGTGTTTCTTCAACACTCTGATAGTCCACAGATTACAGAATGATACCGGATGTGCATCGGAAACTACTACTGGTCTTCCAGGGAGCGATCAAAGCGTAGACTGTTTGAGACATTACTCCCATGGAGTAAAGTGATCATGGTGACTGTTGTATTCAATCCCGATGCAATTACTGTGTTTCATCAACACTCTGATAGTCCACAAATTACAGAATGCCTCCAGATGTTCATCGGAAACTACTACTGGTCTTCCAGGGAACGATCAAATCGTAGACTGTTTGAGACATATCTCCCGTGGAGGAAAGTGCGCATGGTGACTGTTGTATTCAATCCCGATGCAATTTCTGAGTTTCATCAACACTCTGATAGTCCACATATTACAGAATGCCACCAGATGTTCATCGGAAACTACTATTGGTCTTCCAGGGAACGATCAAAGCGTAGACTGTTTGAGACATTACTTTTATGGAGGAATGTGCGCATGGTGACTGTTGTATTCAATCCCGATGCAATTTCTGTGTTTCGCAAACACTCTGATAGTCCTGAGATTACAGTATGTCTACAGATGTGCATCGGAAACTACTACTGGTCTTCCAGGGAACGATCAAAGCGTAGACTGTTTGAGAATTACTCCCATGAAGGAAATTGCGCATCGTGACTGTTGTATTCGATTCCGATGCAATTACTGTGTTTCATCAACACTCTGATAGTCCACAAATTACAGAATGCCTCCAGATGTTCATCGGAAACTACTACTGGTCTTCCGGGGAACGATCAAAGCGTTGAGTATTTGAGACAATACTCCCATGGAGGAAAGTGCGCATGTTGACTGTTGTATTCAATCCCGATGGAATTACTGTGTTTCATCAACACTCTGATAGTCTACACATTACAGAATGCCACCAGATGTGCATCAGAAACTAATACTGGTCTTCCAGGGAACGATCAAATCGTAGATAGCTTGAGACATAATTCCCGTGGAGGGAAGTGCGCATGGTGACTGTTGTATTCAATCCCGATGCAATTTCTGTGTTTTTCGTCAACACTCTGATAGTCCACATATTACAGAATGCCTCGAGATGTTCATCGGAAACTACTATTGGTCTTACAGGGAACGATCAAAGCATAGACTGTTAGAGAATTCCTCCCATGGAGGAAAGTGCGCATGGTGACTGTTGTATTCAATCCCGATGCAATTACTGTGTTTCTTCAACACTCTGATAGGCCACAGATTACAGAATGCCTCGAAATGTGCATCGGAAACTACAACTGGTCTTACAGGGAACGATCAAAGCATAGACTGTTAGAGAATTCCTCCCATGGAGGCAAGTGCGCATGGTGACTGTTGTATTCAGTCCCGATGCAATTTCTGTGTTTCATCAACACTCTGATAGTCCATAGATTACAGAATGCCTCCAGATGTTCATCGGAAACTACTACTGGTCATCCAGGGAACTATCAAAGCGAAGACTAATTGAGACATTACTTTTATGGAGGAATGTGCGCATGGTGACTGTTGTATTCAATCCCGATGCAATTTCTGTGTTTCATCAACACTCTGATAGTCCTCAGATTACAGAATGCCTCCAGATGTGCATCGGAAACTACTACTGGTCTTCCAGGGAACGATCAAAGCGTAGACTGTTAGAGACATACCTCCCGTGGAGGAAAGTGCGCATGGTGACTGTAGTATTCAATCCCGATGCAATTTCTGTGTTTCATCAACACTCTGATAGTCCTCAGATTACAGAATGCCTCCAGATGTTCATCGGAAACTACTACTGGTCTTCCAGGGAACGATCAAAGCGTAAACTCCTTGAGACATTACTCCCATGGAGGAAAGTGCGCATGGTGACTGTTGTATTCCATCCATGCATTTTCTGTGTTTCATCAACACTCTGATAGTCCACAGATTACAGAATGCCACGAGATGTGCATCGGAAACTACTACTGGTCTTCCAGGGAACGATCAAAGCAGAGACTCTTTCAGACATTACTCCCATGGAGGAAAGTGCGGATGGTGACTGTCGTATTCAATCCCGATGCAATTTCTGTGTTTCATCAACACTCTGATAGTCCACAGATTACAGAATGATACCGAATGTGCATCGGAAACTACTACTGGTCTTCCAGGGAGCGATCAAAGCGTAGATTGTTTGAGACATTACTCCCATGGAGGAAAGTGCGCATGGTGACCGTTGTATTCAATCCCGATGAAATTACTGTGTTTCATCAACACTCTGATAGTCCACAAATTACAGAATGCCTCCAGATGTTCATCGGAAATTACTACTGGTCTTCCAGAGAACGATCAAAGCGTTGAGTATTTGAGACAATACTCCCATGGAGGAAAGTGCGCATGGTGACTATTGTATTCAATCCCGATGCAATTTCTGTGTTTCATCTATACTCTGATAGTCCACAGAGTACAGAAAGCCTCCAGATGTGCATCGGAAACTACTACTGGTCTTCCAGGGAACGATCAAATCGTAGACTGTTTGAGACATATCTCCCGTGGAGGAAAGTGCGCATGGTGACTGTTGTATTCAATCCCGATGCAATTTCTGTGTTTCATCAACACTCTGATAGTCCACATATTACAGAATGCCACCAGATGTTCATCGGAAACTACTATTGGTCTTCCAGGGAACGATCAAAGCGTAGACTGTTTGAGACATAACTTTTATGGAGGAATGTGCGCATGGTGACTGTTGTATTCAATCCCGATGCAATTTCTGTGTTTCGCAAACACTCTGATAGTCCTGAGATTACAGAATGTCTACAGATGTGCATCGGAAACTACTACTGGTCTTCCAGGGAACGATCAAAGCGTAGACTGTTTGAGAATTACTCCCATGAAGGAAATTGCGCATCGTGACTGTTGTATTCGATCCCGATGCAAATACTGTGTTTCATCAACACTCTGATAGTCCACAAATTACAGAATGCCTCCAGATGTTCATCGGAAACTACTACTGGTCTTCCGGGGAACGATCAAAGCGTTGAGTATTTGAGACAATACTCCCATGGAGGAAAGTGCGCATGTTGACTGTTGTATTCAATCCCGATGGAATTACTGTGTTTCATCAACACTCTGATAGTCTACACATTACAGAATGCCACCAGATGTGCATCAGAAACTAATACAGGTCTTCCAGGGAACGATCAAATCGTAGATATCTTGAGACATAACTCCCGTGGAGGGAAGTGCGCATGGTGACTGTTGTATTCAATCCCGATGAAATTTCTGTGTTTTTCGTCAACACTCTGATAGTCCACATATTACAGAATGCCTCGAGATGTTCATCGGAAACTACTATTGGTCTTACAGGGAACGATCAAAGCATAGACTGTTAGAGAATTCCTCCCATGGAGGAAAGTGCGCATGGTGACTGTTGTATTCAATCCCGATGCAATTACTGTGTTTCTTCAACACTCTGATAGGCCACAGATTACAGAATGCCTCGAAATGTGCATCGGAAACTACTACTGGTCTTACAGGGAACGATCAAAGCATAGACTGTTAGAGAATTCCTCCCATGGAGGAAAGTGCGCATGGTGACTGTTGTATTCAATCCCGATGCAATTTCTGTGTTTCTTCAACACTCTGATAGGCCACAGATTACAGAATGCCACCAGATGTTCATCGGAAACTACTACTGGTCTTCCAGGGAACGATCAAAGCGTAGACTGTTTGAGACATTACTACCGTGGAGGCAAATGCGCATGGTGACTGTTGTATTCAGTCCCGATGCAATTTCTGTGTTTCATCAACACTCTGATAGTCCATAGATTACAGAATGCCTCCAGATGTTCATCGGAAACTACTACTGGTCATCCAGGGAACTATCAAAGCGAAGACTAATTGAGACATTACTTTTATGGAGGAATGTGCGCATGGTGACTGTTGTATTCAATCCCGATGCAATTTCTGTGTTTCATCAACACTCTGATAGTCCTCAGATTACAGAATGCCTCCAGATGTGCATCGGAAACTACTACTGGTCTTCCAGGGAACGATCAAAGCGTAGACTGTTAGAGACATACCTCCCGTGGAGGAAAGTGCGCATGGTGACTGTAGTATTCAATCCCGATGCAATTTCTGTGTTTCATCAACACTCTGATAGTCCTCAGATTACAGAATGCCTCCAGATGTGCATCGGAAACTACTACTGGTCTTCCGGGAACGATCAAAGCGTAGACTGTTTGAGACATACCTCCCGTGGAGGAAAGTGCGCATGGTGACCGTTGTATTCAATCCCGGTGCAATTTCTGTGTTTCATCAACACTGTGGTAGTCCAATGATTACAGAATGCCGCCAGATGTTCATCGGAAACTACTACTGGTCTTCCAGGGAACGATCAAAGCGTAAACTCCTTGAGACATTACTCCCATGGAGGAAAGTGGGCATGGTGACTGTTGTATTCAATCCATGCATTTTCTGTGTTTCATCAACACTCTGATAGTCCACAGATTACAGAATGCTACGAGATGTGCGTCGGAAACTACTACTGGTCTTCCAGGGAACGATCAAAGCAGAGACTCTTTCAGACATTACTCCCATGGAGGAAAGTGCGGATGGTGACTGTCGTATTCAATCCCGATGCAATTTCTGTGTTTCATCAACACTCTGATAGTCCACAGATTACAGAATGATACCGGATGTGCATCGGAAACTACTACTGGTCTTCCAGGGAGCGATCAAAGCGTAGACTGTTTGAGACATTACTCCCATGGAGGAAAGTGCGCATGGTGACTGTTGTATTCAATCCCGATGAAATTACTGTGTTTCATCAACACTCTGATAGTCCACAAATTACAGAATGCCTCCAGATGTTCATCGGAAACTACTACTGGTCTTCCAGGGAACGATCAAAGCGTTGAGTATTTGAGACAATACTCCCATGGAGGAAAGTGCGCAAGGTGACTATTGTATTCAATCCCGATGCAATTTCTGTGTTTCATCTACACTCTGATAGTCCACAGAGTACAGAAAGCCTCCAGATGTGCATCGGAAACTACTACTGGTCTTCCGGGGAACGATCAAAGCGTTGAGTATTTGAGACAATACTCCCATGGAGGAAAGTGCGCATGTTGACTGTTGTATTCAATCCCGATGGAATTACTGTGTTTCATCAACACTCTGATAGTCTACACATTACAGAATGCCACCAGATGTGCATCAGAAACTAATACTGGTCTTCCAGGGAACGATCAAATCGTAGATAGCTTGAGACATAACTCCCGTGGAGGAAAGTGCGCATGGTGACTGTTGTATTCAATCCCGATGCAATCTCTGTGTTTCATCAACACTCTGATAGTCCACATATTACAGAATGCCTCGAGATGTTCATCGGAAACTACTATTGGTCTTACAGGGAACGATCAAAGCATAGACTGTTAGAGAATTCCTCCCATGGAGGAAAGTGCGCATGGTGACTGTTGTATTCAATCCCGATGCAATTACTGTGTTTCTTCAACACTCTGATAGGCCACAGATTACAGAATGCCTCGAAATGTGCATCGGAAACTACCACTGGTCTTACAGGGAACGATCAAAGCATAGACTGTTAGAGAATTCCTCCCATGGAGGAAAGTGCGCATGGTGACAGTTGTATTCAATCCCGATGCAATTTCTGTGTTTCTTCAACACTCTGATAGTCCACAGATTACAGAATGATACCGGATGTGCATCGGAAACTACTACTGGTCTTCCAGGGAGCGATCAAAGTGTGGACTGTTTGAGACATTACTCCCATGGAGGAAAGTGATCATGGTGACTGTTGTATTCAATCCCGATGCAATTACTGTGTTTCATCAACACTCTGATAGTCCACAAATTACAGAATGCCTCCAGATGTTCATCGGAAACTACTACTGGTCTTCCAGGGAACGATCAAATCGTAGACTGTTTGAGACATATCTCCCGTGGAGGAAAGTGCGCATGGTGACTGTTGTATTCAATCCCGATGCAATTTCTGAGTTTCATCAACACTCTGATAGTCCACATATTACAGAATGCCACCAGATGTTCATCGGAAACTACTATTGGTCTTCCAGGGAACGATCAAAGCGTAGACTGTTTGAGACATTACTTTTATGGAGGAATGTGCGCATGGTGACTGTTGTATTCAATCCCGATGCAATTTCTGTGTTTCGCAAACACTCTGATAGTCCTGAGATTACAGAATGTCTACAGATGTGCATCGGAAACTACTACTGGTCTTCCAGGGAACGATCAAAGCGTAGACTGTTTGAGAATTACTCCCATGAAGGAAATTGCGCATCGTGACTGTTGTATTCGATCCCGATGCAATTACTGTGTTTCATCAACACTCTGATAGTCCACAAATTACAGAATGCCTCCAGATGTTCATCGGAAACTACTACTGGTCTTCCGGGGAACGATCAAAGCGTTGAGTATTTGAGACAATACTCCCATGGAGGAAAGTGCGCATGTTGACTGTTGTATTCAATCCCGATGGAATTACTGTGTTTCATCAACACTCTGATAGTCTACACATTACAGAATGCCACCAGATGTGCATCAGAAACTAATACTGGTCTTCCAGGGAACGATCAAATCGTAGATAGCTTGAGACATAACTCCCGTGGAGGAAAGTGCGCATGGTGACTGTTGTATTCAATCCCGATGCAATCTCTGTGTTTCATCAACACTCTGATAGTCCACATATTACAGAATGCCTCGAGATGTTCATCGGAAACTACTATTGGTCTTACAGGGAACGATCAAAGCATAGACTGTTAGAGAATTCCTCCCATGGAGGAAAGTGCGCATGGTGACTGTTGTATTCAATCCCGATGCAATTACTGTGTTTCTTCAACACTCTGATAGGCCACAGATTGCAGAATGCCTCGAAATGTGCATCGGAAACTACCACTGGTCTTACAGGGAACGATCAAAGCATAGACTGTTAGAGAATTCCTCCCATGGAGGAAAGTGCGCATGGTGACAGTTGTATTCAATCCCGATGCAATTTCTGTGTTTCTTCAACACTCTGATAGTCCACAGATTACAGAATGATACCGGATGTGCATCGGAAACTACTACTGGTCTTCCAGGGAGCGATCAAAGTGTAGACTGTTTGAGACATTACTCCCATGGAGGAAAGTGATCATGGTGACTGTTGTATTCAATCCCGATGCAATTACTGTGTTTCATCAACACTCTGATAGTCCACAAATTACAGAATGCCTCCAGATGTTCATCGGAAACTACTACTGGTCTTCCAGGGAACGATCAAATCGTAGACTGTTTGAGACATATCTCCCGTGGAGGAAAGTGCGCATGGTGACTGTTGTATTCAATCCCGATGCAATTTCTGAGTTTCATCAACACTCTGATAGTCCACATATTACAGAATGCCACCAGATGTTCATCGGAAACTACTATTGGTCTTCCAGGGAACGATCAAAGCGTAGACTGTTTGAGACATTACTTTTATGGAGGAATGTGCGCATGGTGACTGTTGTATTCAATCCCGATGCAATTTCTGTGTTTCGCAAACACTCTGATAGTCCTGAGATTACAGAATGTCTACAGATGTGCATCGGAAACTACTACTGGTCTTCCAGGGAACGATCAAAGCGTAGACTGTTTGAGAATTACTCCCATGAAGGAAATTGCGCATCGTGACTGTTGTATTCGATCCCGATGCAATTACTGTGTTTCATCAACACTCTGATAGTCCACAAATTACAGAATGCCTCCAGATGTTCATCGGAAACTACTACTGGTCTTCCGGGGAACGATCAAAGCGTTGAGTATTTGAGACAATACTTCCATGGAGGAAAGTGCGCATGTTGACTGTTGTATTCAATCCCGATGGAATTACTGTGTTTCATCAACACTCTGATAGTCTACACATTACAGAATGCCACCAGATGTGCATCAGAAACTAATACTGGTCTTCCAGGGAACGATCAAATCGTAGATAGCTTGAGACATAATTCCCGTGGAGGGAAGTGCGCATGGTGACTGTTGTATTCAATCCCGATGCAATTTCTGTGTTTTTCGTCAACACTCTGATAGTCCACATATTACAGAATGCCTCGAGATGTTCATCGGAAACTACTATTGGTCTTACAGGGAACGATCAAAGCATAGACTGTTAGAGAATTCCTCCCATGGAGGAAAGTGCGCATGGTGACTGTTGTATTCAATCCCGATGCAATTACTGTGTTTCTTCAACACTCTGATAGGCCACAGATTACAGAATGCCTCGAAATGTGCATCGGAAACTACAACTGGTCTTACAGGGAACGATCAAAGCATAGACTGTTAGAGAATTCCTCCCATGGAGGAAAGTGCGCATGGTGACTGTTGTATTCAATCCCGATGCAATTTCTGTGTTTCTTCAACACTCTGATAGGCCACAGATTACAGAATGCCACCAGATGTTTATCGGAAACTACTACTGGTCTTCCAGGGAACGATCAAAGCGTAGACTGTTTGAGACATTACTACCGTGGAGGCAAGTGCGCATGGTGACTGTTGTATTCAGTCCCGATGCAATTTCTGTGTTTCATCAACACTCTGATAGTCCATAGATTACAGAATGCCTCCAGATGTTCATCGGAAACTACTACTGGTCATCCAGGGAACTATCAAAGCGAAGACTAATTGAGACATTACTTTTATGGAGGAATGTGCGCATGGTGACTGTTGTATTCAATCCCGATGCAATTTCTGTGTTTCATCAACACTCTGATAGTCCTCAGATTACAGAATGCCTCCAGATGTGCATCGGAAACTACTACTGGTCTTCCAGGGAACGATCAAAGCGTAGACTGTTAGAGACATACCTCCCGTGGAGGAAAGTGCGCATGGTGACCGTAGTATTCAATCCCGATGCAATTTCTGTGTTTCATCAACACTCTGATAGTCCTCAGATTACAGAATGCCTCCAGATGTTCATCGGAAACTACTACTGGTCTTCCAGGGAACGATCAAAGCGTAAACTCCTTGAGACATTACTCCCATGGAGGAAAGTGCGCATGGTGACTGTTGTATTCCATCCATGCATTTTCTGTGTTTCATCAACACTCTGATAGTCCACAGATTACAGAATGCCACGAGATGTGCATCGGAAACTACTACTGGTCTTCCAGGGAACGATCAAAGCAGAGACTCTTTCAGACATTACTCCCATGGAGGAAAGTGCGGATGGTGACTGTCGTATTCAATCCCGATGCAATTTCTGTGTTTCATCAACACTCTGATAGTCCACAGATTACAGAATGATACCGGATGTGCATCGGAAACTACTACTGGTCTTCCAGGGAGCGATCAAAGCGTAGATTGTTTGAGACATTACTCCCATGGAGGAAAGTGCGCATGGTGACTGTTGTATTCAATCCCGATGAAATTACTGTGTTTCATCAACACTCTGATAGTCCACAAATTACAGAATGCCTCCAGATGTTCATCGGAAACTACTACTGGTCTTCCAGGGAACGATCAAAGCGTTGAGTATTTGAGACAATACTCCCATGGAGGAAAGTGCGCATGGTGACTATTGTATTCAATCCCGATGCAATTTCTGTGTTTCATCTATACTCTGATAGTCCACAGAGTACAGAAAGCCTCCAGATGTGCATCGGAAACTACTACTGGTCTTCCAGGGAACGATCAAATCGTAGACTGTTTGAGACATATCTCCCGTGGAGGAAAGTGCGCATGGTGACTGTTGTATTCAATCCCGATGCAATTTCTGTGTTTCATCAACACTCTGATAGTCCACATATTACAGAATGCCACCAGATGTTCATCGGAAACTACTATTGGTCTTCCAGGGAACGATCAAAGCGTAGACTGTTTGAGACATTACTTTTATGGAGGAATGTGCGCATGGTGACTGTTGTATTCAATCCCGATGCAATTTCTGTGTTTCGCAAACACTCTGATAGTCCTGAGATTACAGAATGTCTACAGATGTGCATCGGAAACTACTACTGGTCTTCCAGGGAACGATCAAAGCGTAGACTGTTTGAGAATTACTCCCATGAAGGAAATTGCGCATCGTGACTGTTGTATTCGATCCCGATGCAAATACTGTGTTTCATCAACACTCTGATAGTCCACAAATTACAGAATGCCTCCAGATGTTCATCGGAAACTACTACTGGTCTTCCGGGGAACGATCAAAGCGTTGAGTATTTGAGACAATACTCCCATGGAGGAAAGTGCGCATGTTGACTGTTGTATTCAATCCCGATGGAATTACTGTGTTTCATCAACACTCTGATAGTCTACACATTACAGAATGCCACCAGATGTGCATCAGAAACTAATACAGGTCTTCCAGGGAACGATCAAATCGTAGATAGCTTGAGACATAACTCCCGTGGAGGGAAGTGCGCATGGTGACTGTTGTATTCAATCCCGATGAAATTTCTGTGTTTTTCGTCAACACTCTGATAGTCCACATATTACAGAATGCCTCGAGATGTTCATCGGAAACTACTATTGGTCTTACAGGGAACGATCAAAGCATAGACTGTTAGAGAATTCCTCCCATGGAGGAAAGTGCGCATGGTGACTGTTGTATTCAATCCCGATGCAATTACTGTGTTTCTTCAACACTCTGATAGGCCACAGATTACAGAATGCCTCGAAATGTGCATCGGAAACTACCACTGGTCTTACAAGGAACGATCAAAGCATAGACTGTTAGAGAATTCCTCCCATGGAGGAAAGTGCGCATGGTGACTGTTGTATTCAATCCCGATGCAATTTCTGTGTTTCTTCAACACTCTGATAGGCCACAGATTACAGAATGCCACCAGATGTTCATCGGAAACTACTACTGGTCTTCCAGGGAACGATCAAAGCGTAGACTGTTAGAGACATACCTCCCTTGGAGGAAAGTGCGCATGGTGACTGTAGTTTTCAATCCCGATGCAATTTCTGTGTTTCATCAACACTCTGATAGTCCTCAGATTATAGAATGCCTCCAGATGTGCATCGGAAACTACTACTGGTCTTCCAGGGAACGATCAAAGCGTAGACTGTTTGAGACATACCTCCCGTGGAGGAAAGTGCGCATGGTGACCGTTGTATTCAATCCCGGTGCAATTTCTGTGTTTCATCAACACTGTGGTAGTCCAATGATTACAGAATGCCGCCAGATGTTCATTGGAAACTACTACTGGTCTTCCAGGGAACGATCAAAGCGTAAACTACTTGAGACATTACTCCCATGGAGGAAAGTGCGCATGGTGACTGTTGTATTCAATCCTTGCATTTTCTGTGTTTCATCAACACTCTGATAGTCCACAGATTACAGAATGCCACGAGATGTGCATCGGAAACTACTACTGGTCTTCCAGGGACCGATCAAAGCAGAGACTCTTTCAAACATTACTCCCATGGAGGAAAGTGCGGATGGTGACTGTCGTATTCAATCCCGATGCAATTTCTGTGTTTCATCAACACTCTGATAGTCCACAGATTACAGAATGATACCGGATGTGCATCGGAAACTAATACTGGTCTTCCAGGGAACGATCAAATCGTAGATAGCTTGAGACATAACTCCCGTGGAGGGAAGTGCGCATGGTGACTGTTGTATTCAATCCCGATGCAATTTCTGTGTTTTTCGTCAACACTCTGATTGTCCACATATTACAGAATGCCTCGAGATGTTCATCGGAAACTACTATTGGTCTTACAGGGAACGATCAAAGCATAGACTGTTAGAGAATTCCTCCCATGGAGGAAAGTGCGCATGGTGACTGTTGTATTCAATCCCGATGCAATTACTGTGTTTCTTCAACACTCTGATAGGCCACAGATTACAGAATGCCTCGAAATGTGCATCGGAAACTACAACTGGTCTTACAGGGAACGATCAAAGCATAGACTGTTAGAGAATTCCTCCCATGGAGGAAAGTGCGCATGGTGACTGTTGTATTCAATCCCGATGCAATTTCTGTGTTTCTTCAACACTCTGATAGGCCACAGATTACAGAATGCCACCAGATGTTTATCGGAAACTACTACTGGTCTTCCAGGGAACGATCAAAGCGTAGACTGTTTGAGACATTACTACCGTGGAGGCAAGTGCGCATGGTGACTGTTGTATTCTGTCACGATGCAATTTCTGTGTTTCATCAACACTCTGATAGTCCATAGATTACAGAATGCCTCCAGATGTTCATCGGAAACTACTACTGGTCATCCAGGGAACTATCAAAGCGAAGACTAATTGAGACATTACTTTTATGGAGGAATGTGCGCATGGTGACTGTTGTATTCAATCCCGATGCAATTTCTGTGTTTCATCAACACTCTGATAGTCCTCAGATTACAGAATGCCTCCAGATGTGCATCGGAAACTACTACTGGTCTTCCAGGGAACGATCAAAGCGTAGACTGTTAGAGACATACCTCCCGTGGAGGAAAGTGCGCATGGTGACCGTAGTATTCAATCCCGATGCAATTTCTGTGTTTCATCAACACTCTGATAGTCCTCAGATTACAGAATGCCTCCAGATGTTCATCGGAAACTACTACTGGTCTTCCAGGGAACGATCAAAGCGTAAACTCCTTGAGACATTACTCCCATGGAGGAAAGTGCGCATGGTGACTGTTGTATTCCATCCATGCATTTTCTGTGTTTCATCAACACTCTGATAGTCCACAGATTACAGAATGCCACGAGATGTGCATCGGAAACTACTACTGGTCTTCCAGGGAACGATCAAAGCAGAGACTCTTTCAGACATTACTCCCATGGAGGAAAGTGCGGATGGTGACTGTCGTATTCAATCCCGATGCAATTTCTGTGTTTCATCAACACTCTGATAGTCCACAGATTACAGAATGATACCGGATGTGCATCGGAAACTACTACTGGTCTTCCAGGGAGCGATCAAAGCGTAGATTGTTTGAGACATTACTCCCATGGAGGAAAGTGCGCATGGTGACTGTTGTATTCAATCCCGATGAAATTACTGTGTTTCATCAACACTCTGATAGTCCACAAATTACAGAATGCCTCCAGATGTTCATCGGAAACTACTACTGGTCTTCCAGGGAACGATCAAAGCGTTGAGTATTTGAGACAATACTCCCATGGAGGAAAGTGCGCATGGTGACTATTGTATTCAATCCCGATGCAATTTCTGTGTTTCATCTATACTCTGATAGTCCACAGAGTACAGAAAGCCTCCAGATGTGCATCGGAAACTACTACTGGTCTTCCAGGGAACGATCAAATCGTAGACTGTTTGAGACATATCTCCCGTGGAGGAAAGTGCGCATGGTGACTGTTGTATTCAATCCCGATGCAATTTCTGTGTTTCATCAACACTCTGATAGTCCACATATTACAGAATGCCACCAGATGTTCATCGGAAACTACTATTGGTCTTCCAGGGAACGATCAAAGCGTAGACTGTTTAAGACATTACTTTTATGGAGGAATGTGCGCATGGTGACTGTTGTATTCAATCCCGATGCAATTTCTGTGTTTCGCAAACACTCTGATAGTCCTGAGATTACAGAATGTCTACAGATGTGCATCGGAAACTACTACTGGTCTTCCAGGGAACGATCAAAGCGTAGACTGTTTGAGAATTACTCCCATGAAGGAAATTGCGCATCGTGACTGTTGTATTCGATCCCGATGCAAATACTGTGTTTCATCAACACTCTGATAGTCCACAAATTACAGAATGCCTCCAGATGTTCATCGGAAACTACTACTGGTCTTCCGGGGAACGATCAAAGCGTTGAGTATTTGAGACAATACTCCCATGGAGGAAAGTGCGCATGTTGACTGTTGTATTCAATCCCGATGGAATTACTGTGTTTCATCAACACTCTGATAGTCTACACATTACAGAATGCCACCAGATGTGCATCAGAAACTAATACAGGTCTTCCAGGGAACGATCAAATCGTAGATAGCTTGAGACATAACTCCCGTGGAGGGAAGTGCGCATGGTGACTGTTGTATTCAATCCCGATGAAATTTCTGTGTTTTTCGTCAACACTCTGATAGTCCACATATTACAGAATGCCTCGAGATGTTCATCGGAAACTACTATTGGTCTTACAGGGAACGATCAAAGCATAGACTGTTAGAGAATTCCTCCCATGGAGGAAAGTGCGCATGGTGACTGTTGTATTCAATCCCGATGCAATTACTGTGTTTCTTCAACACTCTGATAGGCCACAGATTACAGAATGCCTCGAAATGTGCATCGGAAACTACCACTGGTCTTACAAGGAACGATCAAAGCATAGACTGTTAGAGAATTCCTCCCATGGAGGAAAGTGCGCATGGTGACTGTTGTATTCAATCCCGATGCAATTTCTGTGTTTCTTCAACACTCTGATAGGCCACAGATTACAGAATGCCACCAGATGTTCATCGGAAACTACTACTGGTCTTCCAGGGAACGATCAAAGCGTAGACTGTTAGAGACATACCTCCCTTGGAGGAAAGTGCGCATGGTGACTGTAGTATTCAATCCCGATGCAATTTCTGTGTTTCATCAACACTCTGATAGTCCTCAGATTATAGAATGCCTCCAGATGTGCATCGGAAACTACTACTGGTCTTCCAGGGAACGATCAAAGCGTAGACTGTTTGAGACATACCTCCCGTGGAGGAAAGTGCGCATGGTGACCGTTGTATTCAATCCCGGTGCAATTTCTGTGTTTCATCAACACTGTGGTAGTCCAATGATTACAGAATGCCGCCAGATGTTCATTGGAAACTACTACTGGTCTTCCAGGGAACGATCAAAGCGTAAACTACTTGAGACATTACTCCCATGGAGGAAAGTGCGCATGGTGACTGTTGTATTCAATCCTTGCATTTTCTGTGTTTCATCAACACTCTGATAGTCCACAGATTACAGAATGCCACGAGATGTGCATCGGAAACTACTACTGGTCTTCCAGGGACCGATCAAAGCAGAGACTCTTTCAAACATTACTCCCATGGAGGAAAGTGCGGATGGTGACTGTCGTATTCAATCCCGATGCAATTTCTGTGTTTCATCAACACTCTGATAGTCCACAGATTACAGAATGATACCGGATGTGCATCGGAAACTACTACTGGTCTTCCAGGGAGCGATCAAAGCGTAGACTGTTTGAGACATTACTCCCATGGAGGAAAGTGCGCATGGTGACTGTTGTATTCAATCCCGATGAAATTACTGTGTTTCATCAACACTCTGATAGTCCACACATTACAGAATGCCACCAGATGTGCATCAGAAACTAATACTGGTCTTCCAGGGAACGATCAAATCGTAGATAGCTTGAGACATAACTCCCGTGGAGGGAAGTGCGCATGGTGACTGTTGTATTCAATCCCGATGCAATTTCTGTGTTTTTCGTCAACACTCTGATTGTCCACATATTACAGAATGCCTCGAGATGTTCATCGGAAACTACTATTGGTCTTACAGGGAACGATCAAAGCATAGACTGTTAGAGAATTCCTCCCATGGAGGAAAGTGCGCATGGTGACTGTTGTATTCAATCCCGATGCAATTACTGTGTTTCTTCAACACTCTGATAGGCCACAGATTACAGAATGCCTCGAAATGTGCATCGGAAACTACAACTGGTCTTACAGGGAACGATCAAAGCACAGACTGTTAGAGAATTCCTCCCATGGAGGAAAGTGCGCATGGTGACTGTTGTATTCAATCCCGATGCAATTTCTGTGTTTCTTCAACACTCTGATAGGCCACAGATTACAGAATGCCACCAGATGTTTATCGGAAACTACTACTGGTCTTCCAGGGAACGATCAAAGCGTAGACTGTTTGAGACATTACTACCGTGGAGGCAAGTGCGCATGGTGACTGTTGTATTCTGTCACGATGCAATTTCTGTGTTTCATCAACACTCTGATAGTCCATAGATTACAGAATGCCTCCAGATGTTCATCGGAAACTACTACTGGTCATCCAGGGAACTATCAAAGCGAAGACTAATTGAGACATTACTTTTATGGAGGAATGTGCGCATGGTGACTGTTGTATTCAATCCCGATGCAATTTCTGTGTTTCATCAACACTCTGATAGTCCTCAGATTACAGAATGCCTCCAGATGTGCATCGGAAACTACTACTGGTCTTCCAGGGAACGATCAAAGCGTAGACTGTTAGAGACATACCTCCCGTGGAGGAAAGTGCGCATGGTGACTGTAGTATTCAATCCCGATGCAATTTCTGTGTTTCATCAACACTCTGATAGTCCTCAGATTACAGAATGCCTCCAGATGTGCATCGGAAACTACTACTGGTCTTCCAAGGAACGATCAAAGCGTAGACTGTTTGAGACATACCTCCCGTGGAGGAAAGTGCGCATGGTGACCGTTGTATTCAATCCCGGTGCAATTTCTGTGTTTCATCAACACTGTGGTAGTCCAATGATTACAGAATGCCGCCAGATGTTCATCGGAAACTACTACTGGTCTTCCAGGGAACGATCAAAGCGTAAACTCCTTGAGACATTACTCCCATGGAGGAAAGTGCGCATGGTGACTGTTGTATTCCATCCATGCATTTTCTGTGTTTCATCAACACTCTGATAGTCCACAGATTACAGAATGCCACGAGATGTGCATCGGAAACTACTACTGGTCTTCCAGGGAATGATCAAAGCAGAGACTCTTTCAGACATTACTCCCATAGAGGAAAGTGGGGATGGTGACTGTCGTATTCAATCCCGATGCAATTTCTGTGTTTCATCAACACTCTGATAGTCCACAGATTACAGAATGATACCGGATGTGCATCGGAAACTACTACTGGTCTTCCAGGGAGCGATCAAAGCGTAGATTGTTTGAGACATTACTCCCATGGAGGAAAGTGCGCATGGTGACTGTTGTATTCACTCCCGATGAAATTACTGTGTTTCATCAACACTCTGATAGTCCACAAATTACAGAATGCCTCCAGATGTTCATCGGAAACTACTACTGGTTTTCCAGGGAACGATCAAAGCGTTGAGTATTTGAGACAATACTCCCATGGAGGAAAGTGCGCATGGTGACTATTGTATTCAATCCCGATGCAATTTCTGTGTTTCATCTACACTCTGATAGTCCACAGAGTACAGAAAGCCTCCAGATGTGCATCGGAAACTACTACTGGTCTTCCAGGGAACGATCAAATCGTAGACTGTTTGAGACATATCTCCCGTGGAGGAAAATGCGCATGGTGACTGTTGTATTCAATCCCGATGCAATTTCTGTGTTTCATCAACACTCTGATAGTCCACATATTACAGAATGCCACCAGATGTTCATCGGAAACTACTATTGGTCTTCCAGGGAACGATCAAAGCGTAGACTGTTTGAGACATAACTTTTATGGAGGAATGTGCGCATGGTGACTGTTGTATTCAATCCCGATGCAATTTCTGTGTTTCGCAAACACTCTGATAGTCCTGAGATTACAGAATGTCTACAGATGTGCATCGGAAACTACTACTGGTCTTCCAGGGAACGATCAAATCGTAGACTGTTTGAGAATTACTCCCATGAAGGAAATTGCGCATCGTGACTATTGTATTCGATCCCGATGCAAATACTGTGCTTCATCAACACTCTGATAGTCCACAAATTACAGAATGCCTCCAGATGTTCATCGGAAACTACTACTGGTCTTTCGGGGAACGATCAAAGCGTTGAGTATTTGAGACAATACTCCCATGGAGGAAAGTGCGCATGTTGACTGTTGTATTCAATCCCGATGGAATTACTGTGTTTCATCAACACTCTGATAGTCTACACATTACAGAATGCCACCAGATGTGCATCAGAAACTAATACAGGTCTTCCAGGGAACGATCAAATCGTAGATAGCATGAGACATAACTCCCGTGGAGGGAAGTGCGCATGGTGACTGTTGTATTCAATCCCGATGAAATTTCTGTGTTTTTCGTCAACACTCTGATAGTCCACATATTACAGAATGCCTCGAGATGTTCATCGGAAACTACAATTGGTCTTACAGGGAACGATCAAAGCATAGACTGTTAGAGAATTCCTCCCATGGAGGAAAGTGCGCATGGTGACTGTTGTATTCAATCCCGATGCAATTACTGTGTTTCTTCAACACTCTGATAGGCCACAGATTACAGAATGCCTCGAAATGTGCATCGGAAACTACCACTGGTCTTACAAGGAACGATCAAAGCATAGACTGTTAGAGAATTCCTCCCATGGAGGAAAGTGCGCATGGTGACTGTTGTATTCAATCCCGATGCAATTTCTGTGTTTCTTCAACACTCTGATAGGCCACAGATTACAGAATGCCACCAGATGTTCATCGGAAACTACTACTGGTCTTCCAGGGAACGATCAAAGCGTAGACTGTTTGAGAAATTACTACCGTGGAGGCAAGTGCGCATGGTGACTGTTGTATTCAGTCCCGATGCAATTTCTGTGTTTCATCAACACTCTGATAGTCCATAGATTACAGAATGCCTCCAGATGTTCATCGGAAACTACTACTGGTCATCCAGGGAACTATCAAAGCGTAGACTAATTGAGACATTACTTTTATGGAGGAATGTGCGCATGGTGACTGTTGCATTCAATCCCGATGCAATTTCTGTGTTTCATCAACACTCTGATAGTCCTCAGATTACAGAATGCCTCCAGATGTGCATCGGAAACTACTACTGGTCTTCCAGGGAACGATCAAAGCGTAGACTGTTAGAGACATACCTCCCTTGGAGGAAAGTGCGCATGGTGACTGTAGTATTCAATCCCGATGCAATTTCTGTGTTTCATCAACACTCTGATAGTCCTCAGATTATAGAATGCCTCCAGATGTGCATCGGAAACTACTACTGGTCTTCCAGGGAACGATCAAAGCGTAGACTGTTTGAGACATACCTCCCGTGGAGGAAAGTGCGCATGGTGACTGTTGTATTCAATCCCGATGCAATTTCTGTGTTTCATCAACACTCTGATAGTCCACATATTACAGAATGCCACCAGATGTTCATCGGAAACTACTATTGGTCTTCCAGGGAACGATCAAAGCGTAGACTGTTTGAGACACTACTTTTATGGAGGAATGTGCGCATGGTGACTGTTGTATTCAATCCCGATGCAATTTCTGTGTTTCGCAAACACTCTGATAGTCCTGAGATTACAGAATGTCTACAGATGTGCATCGGAAACTACTACTGGTCTTCCAGGGAACGATCAAAGCGTAGACTGTTTGAGAATTACTCCCATGAAGGAAATTGCGCATCGTGACTGTTGTATTCGATCCCGATGCAATACCTGTGTTTCATCAACACTCTCATAGTCCACAAATTACAGAATGCCTCCAGATTTTCATCGGAAACTACTACTGGTCTTCCGGGGAACGATCAAAGCGTTGAGTATTTGAGACAATACTCCCATGGAGGAAAGTGCGCATGTTGACTGTTGTATTCAATCCCGATGGAATTACTGTGTTTCATCAACACTCTGATAGTCTACACATTACAGAATGCCACCAGATGTGCATCAAAAACTAATACTGGTCTTCCAGGGAACGATCAAATCGTAGATAGCTTGAGACATAACTCCCGTGGAGGAAAGTGCGCATGGTGACTGTTGTATTCAATCCCGATGCAATTTCTGTGTTTTTCGTCAACACTCTGATAGTCCACATATTACAGAATGCCTCGAGATGTTCATCGGAAACTACTATTGGTCTTACAGGGAACGATCAAAGCATAGACTGTTAGAGAATTCCTCCCATGGAGGAAAGTGCGCATGGTGACTGTTGTATTCAATCCCGATGCAATTACTGTGTTTCTTCAACACTCTGATAGGCCACAGATTACAAAATGCCTCGAAATGTGCATCGGAAACTACCACTGGTCTTACAGGGAACGATCAATGCATAGACTGTTAGAGAATTCCTCCCATGAAGGAAAGTGCGCATGGTGACTGTTGTATTCAATCCCGATGCAATTTCTGTGTTTCTTCAACACTCTGATAGTCCACAGATTACAGAATGATACCGGATGTGCATCGGAAACTACTATTGGTCTTCCAGGGAACGATCAAAGCGTAGACTGTTTGAGACATTACTTTTATGGAGGAATGTGCGCATGGTGACTGTTGTATTCAATCCCGATGCAATTTCTGTGTTTCGCAAACACTCTGATAGTCCTGAGATTACAGAATGTCTACAGATGTGCATCGGAAACTACTACTGGTCTTCCAGGGAACGATCAAAGCATAGACTGTTAGAGAATTCCTCCCATGGAGGAAAGTGCGCATGGTGACTGTTGTATTCAATCCCGATGCAATTACTGTGTTTCTTCAACACTCTGATAGGCCACAGATTACAGAATGCCTCGAAATGTGCATCGTAAACTACCACTGGTCTTACAGGGAACGATCAAAGCATAGACTGTTAGAGAATTCCTACCATGGAGGAAAGTGCGCATGGTGACTGTTGTATTCAGTCCCGATGCAATTTCTGTGTTTCTTCAACACTCTGATAGGCCACAGATTACAGAATGCCACCAGATGTTCATCGGAAACTACTACTGGTCTTCCAGGGAACGATCAAAGCGTAGACTGTTTGAGACATTACTACCGTGGAGGCAAGTGCGCATGGTGACTGTTGTATTCAGTCCCGATGCAATTTCTGTGTTTCATCAACACTCTGATGGTCCGTAGATTACAGAATGCCTCCAGATGTTCATCGGAAACTACTACTGGTCATCCAGGGAACTATCAAAGCGTAGACTAATTGAGACATTACTTTTATGGAAGAATGTGCGCATGGTGACTGTTGTATTCAATCCCGATGCAATTTCTGTGTTTCATCAACACTCTGATAGTCCTCAGATTACAGAATGCCTCCAGATGTGCATCGGAAACTACTACTGGTCTTCCAGGGAACGATCAAAGCGTAGACTGTTTGAGACAAACCTCCCGTGGAGGAAAGTGCGCATGGTGACTGTAGTATTCAATCCCGATGCAATTTCTGTGTTTCATCAACACTCTGATAGTCCACAGATTACACAATGCCACCAGATGTGCATCGGAAACTACTACTGGCCTTCCAGGGAACGATCAAAGCGTAGACTGTTTGAGACATACCTCCCGTGGAGGAAAGTGCGCATGGAGACCGTTGTATTCAATCCCGGTGCAATTTCTGTGTTTCATCAACACTGTGGTAGTCCAATGATTACAGAATGCCGCCAGATGTTCATCGGAAACTACTACTGGTCTTCCAGGGAACGATCAATGCGTAAACTCCTTGAGACATTACTCCCATGGTAGAAAGTGCGCATGGTGACTGTTGTATTCAATCCATGAATTTTCTGTGTTTCATCAACACTCTGATAGTCCACAGATTACAGAATGCCACGAGATGTGAATCGGAAACTACTACTGGTCTTCCAGGGAACGATCAAAGCGTAGACTGTTTGAGAATTACTCCCATGAAGGAAATTGCGCATCGTGACTGTTGTATTCAATCCCGATGCAATTTCTGTATTTCATCATCACTCTGATAGTCCACAGATTGCAGAATGATACCGGATGAGCATCGGAAACTACTACTTGACTTCCAGGGAGCGATCAAAGCGTAGAATGTTTGAGACATTACTCCCATGGAGGAAAGTGCGCATGGTGACTGTTGTATTCAATCCCGATGCAATTACTGTGTTTCATCAACACTCTGATAGTCCACAGAGTACAGAAAGCCTCCAGATGTGCATCGGAAACTACTACTGGTCTTCCAGGAACGATCAAATCGTAGACTGTTTGAGACATGTCTCCCGTGGAGGAAAGTGCGCATGGTGACTGTTGTATTCAATCCCGATGCAATTTCTGTGTTTCATCAACACTCTGACAGTCCACATATTACAGAATTGCACCAGATGTTCATCGGAAACTACTATTGGTCTTACAGGGAACGATCAAAGCGTAGACTGTTTGAGACACTACTTTTATGGAGGAATGTGCGCATGGTGACTGTTGTATTCAATCCCGATGCAATTTCTGTGTTTCGCAAACACTCTGATAGTCCTGAGATTACAGAATGCCTACAGATGTGCATCGGAAACTACTACTGGTCTTCCAGGGAACGATCAAAGCGTAGACTGTTTGAGAATTACTCCCATGAATGAAATTGCGCATCGTGACTGTTGTATTCGATCCCGATGCAATTACTGTGTTTCATCAACACTCTGATTGTCCACAAATTACAGAATGCCTCCAGATGTTCATCGGAAACTACTACTGGTCTTCCAGGGAACGATCAAAGCGTTGAGTATTTGAGACAATACTCCCATGGAGGAAAGTGCGCATGTTGACTGTTGTATTCAATCCCGATGGAATTACTGTGTTTCATCAACACTCTGATAGTCTACACATTACAGAATGCCACCAGATGTGCATCAGAAACTACTATTGGTCTTCCAGGGAACGATCAAATCGTAGATAGCTTGAGACATAACTCCCGTGGAGGAAAGTGCGCATGGTGACTGTTGTATTCAATCCCGAACAATTTCTGTGTTTTTCGTCAACACTCTGATAGTCCACATATTACAGAATGCCTCGAGATGTTCATCGGAAACTACTATTGGTCTTACAGGGAACGATCAAAGCATAGACTGTTAGAGAATACCTCCCATTTAGGAAAGTGCGCATGGTGACTGTTGTATTCAATCCCGATGCAATTTCTGTGTTTCTTCAACACTCTGATAGGCCACAGATTACAGAATGCCACCAGATGTTCATCGGAAACTACTACTGGTCTTCCAGGGAACGATCAAAGCGTAGACTGTTTGAGACATTACTACCGTGGAGGCAAGTGCGCATGGTGACTGTTGTATTCAGTCCCGATGCAATTTCTGTGTTTCATCAACACTCTGATGGTCCATAGATTACAGAATGCCTCCAGATGTTCATCGGAAACTACTACTGGTCATCCAGGGAACTATCAAAGCGTAGACTAATTGAGACATTACTTTTATGGAGGAATGTGCGCATGGTGACTGTTGTATTCAATCCCGATGCAATTTCTGTGTTTCATCAACACTCTGATAGTCCTCAGATTACAGAATGCCTCCAGATGTGCATCGGAAACTACTACTGGCCTTCCAGGGAACGATCAAAGCGTAGACTGTTTGAGACAAACCTCCCGTGGAGGAAAGTGCGCATGGTGACTGTAGTATTCAATCCCAATGCAATTTCTGTGTTTCATCAACACTCTGATAGTCCACAGATTACACAATGCCACCAGATGTGCATCGGAAACTACTACTGGTCTTCCAGGGAACGATCAAAGCGTAGACTGTTTGAGACATACCTCCCGTGGAGGAAAGTGCGCATGGTGACCGTTGTATTCAATCCCGGTGCAATTTCTGTGTTTCATCAACACTGTGGTAGTCCAATGATTACAGAATGCCGCCAGATGTTCATCGGAAACTACTACTGGTCTTCCAGGGAACGATCAAAGCGTAAACTCCTTGAGACATTACTCCCATGGTGGAAAGTGCGCATGGTGACTGTTGTATTCAATCCATGCATTTTCTGTGTTTCATCAACACTCTGATAGTCCACAGATTACAGAATGCCACGAGATGTGCATCGGAAACTACTACTGGTCTTCCAGGGAACGATCAAAGCAGAGACTCTTTGAGACATTACTCCCATGGAGGAAAGTGCGGATGGTGACTGTCGTATTCAATCCCGATGCAATTTCTGTGTTTCATCATCACTCTGATAGTCCACAGATTGCAGAATGATACCGGATGAGCATCGGAAACAATTACTTGACTTCCAGGGAGCGATCAAAGCGTAGACTGTTTGAGACATTACTCCCATGGAGGAAAGTGCGCATTGTGACTGTTGTATTCAATCCCGATGCAATTACTGTGTTTCATCAACACTCTGATAGTCCACAAATTACAGAATGCCTCCAGATGTTCATCGGAAACTACTACTGGTCTTCCAGGGAACGATCAAAGCGATGAGTATTTGAGACAATACTCCCATGGAGGAAAGTGCGCATGGTGACTATTGTATTCAATCCCGATGCAATTTCTGTGCTTCATCTACACTCTGATAGTCCGCAGAGTACAGAATGCCTCCAGATGTGCATCGGAAACTACTACTGGTCTTCGAGGGAACGATCAAATCGTAGACTGTTTGGGACATACCTCCCGTGGAGGAAAGTGCGCTTGGTGACTGTTGTATTCAATCCCGATGCAATTTCTGTGTTTCATCAACACTCTGATAGTCCACAAATTACAGAATGCCACCAGATGTTCATCGGAAACTACTACTGGTCTTCCAGGGAACGATCAAAGCGTAGACTGTTTGAGACATTACTTTTATGGAGGAATGTGCGCATGGTGACTGTTGTATTCAATCCCGATGCAATTTCTGTGTTTCGCAAACACTCTGATAGTCCTGAGATTACAGAATGCCTCCAGATGTGCATCGGAAACTACTACTGGTCTTCCAGGGAACGATCAAAGCGTAGACTGTTTGAGAATTACTCCCATGAAGGAAATTGGGCATCGTGACTGTTGTATTCAATCCCGATACAATTTCTGTGTTTCATCAACACTCTGATAGTCCACAGATTACAGAATGCTTCCAGATGTGCATCGGAAACTACTACTGGTCTTCCAGGGAACGATCAAAGCGTAGACTGTTTGAGGTATTACTCCCATGGAGGAAAGTGCGCATGGTGACTGTTGTATTCAATCCCGATGCAATTTCTGTGTTTCATCAACACTCTGATAGTCCACAGATTACAGAATGCCTCCAGAAGTGCATCGGAAACTACTACTGTTCTTCCAGGGAACGAACAAAGCGTAAACTCCTTGGGACATTATTCCCATGGAGGAAAGTGCGCATGGTGACTGTTGTATTCAATCCATGCATTTTCTGTGTTTCGTCAACACTCTGATAGTCCACAGATTACAGAATGCCACGAGATGTGCATCGGAAACTACTACTGGTCTTCCAGGGAACGATCAAAGCGTAGACTCTTTCAGACATTACTCCAATGGAGGAAAGTGCGCATGGTGACTGTCGTATTCAATCCCGATGCAATTGCTGTGTTTCATCAACACTCTGATAGTCCACAGTTTACAGAATGCCGCCAGAAGTGCATGGGAAACTACTACTGGTCTTCCGGGGAACGATCAAAGCGTAGATTGTTTGAGACATACCTCCCGTGGAAGAAAGTACGCATGGTGACTGTTGTATTCAATCCCGATGCAATTTCTGTGTTTCATCAACACTCTGATAGTCCACAGATTACAGAATGTCACCAGATGTGCATCGGAAACTACTACTGGTCTTCCAGGGAACGATCAAAGCATAGACTGTTTGAGAATTACTCCCACAGAGGAAAGTGCGCATGGTGACTGTTGTATTTAATCCCGATGCAATTTCTGTGTTTCATCAACACTCTGATAGTCCACAGATTACAGAATGCCTCCAGATGTGCATCGGAAACTACTACTGGTCTTCCAGGGAACGATCAAAGCGTAGACTCTTTCAGACATTACTCCCATGGAGGAAAGTGCGGATGGTGACTGTTTTATTCAACTCCGATGCAATTTCTGTGTTTCATCAACACTCTGATAGTCCACAGAGTACAGAAAGCCTCCAGATGTGCATCGGAAACTACTACTGGTCTTCCAGGGAACGATCAAAGCGTAGACTGTTAGAGACATAACTCCCATGGAGGAAACTGCGGATGGAGACTGTTGTATTCAATCCCGATGCAATTTCTGTGTTTCATCAACACTCTGACAGTCCACAGAGTACAGAAGGCCTCCAGATGTGCATCGGAAACTACTACTGGTCTTCCAGGGAACGATCAAAGCGTAGCCGGTTTGAGAATTACTCCCATAAAGGAAAGTGCGCATGGTGACTGTTGTATTCAATGCCGATGCAATTTCTGTGTTTCATCAACACTCTGATACTCCACAGATTACAGAATGCCTCCAGATGTGCATCGGAAACTACTAATGGTCTTCCAGGGAACGATCAAAGCGTAGACTCTTTCAGACATTACTCCCATGGAGGAAAGTGCGGTTGGTGACTGTTGTATTCAATCCCGATGCAATTTCTGTGTTTCGTCAACACTCTGATAGGACACAGATTACAGAATGCCACCAGATGTTCATCGGAAACTACTACTGGTCTTCCAGGGAACGATCAAATCGTAGACTGTTTGAGACATTACTACCATGGAGGAAAGTGCGCATGGTGACTGTTGTATTCAGTCCCGATGCAATTTCTGTGTTTCATCAACACTCTGATAGTCCATAGATTACAGAATGTCTCCAGATGTTCATCGGAAACTACTACTGGTCTTCCAGGGAACGTTCAAAGTGTAGACTATTTGAGACATTACTTTTATGGAGGCATATGCGCATGGTAAATGATGTATTCAATCCCGATGCAATTTCTGTGTTACATCAACACTATGATAGTCCTCAGATTACAGAATGCCTCCAGATGTGCATCGGAAACTACTACTGGTCTTCCAGGGGACGATCAAAGCGTTGACTGTTTGAGACATACCTCCCGTGGAGGAAAGTGCGCATGGTGACTGTTGTATTCAATCCCGATGAAATTTCTGTGTTTCATCAACACTCCGATAGTCCACAGATTACACAATGCCACCAGTTGTGCATCGGAAACTACTACTGGTCTTCCAGGGAGCGATCAAAGCGTATACAGTTTGAGACATACCTCCCATGGAGGAAAGTGCGCATGGTGACCGTTGTATTCAATCCCGGTGCAATTTCTGTGTTTCATCAACACTGTGGTAGTCCAATGATTACAGAATGCCGCCAGATGTTCATCGGAAACTACTACTGGTCTTCCAGGGAACGTTCAATGCGTAGACTCTTTGAGACATTACTACCGTGGGGGAAAGTGCGCATGGTGACTGTTGTATTCAATCCCGATGCAATTTCTGTGTTTCATCAACACTCTGATAGTCTACAATTTACAGAAGGCCTCCAGATGTTTATCGGAAACTACTACTGGTCTTCCAGGGAACGATCAAAACGTAGACTGTTTGAGACATTACTTTTATCTAGGAATGTGCGCATGGTGACTGTTGTATTCAATCCCGATGCAATTTCTGTGTTTCATCAACACTCTGATAGTCCTCAGATTGCAGAATGCCTCCAGATGTGCATCGGAAACTACTACTGGTCTTCCAGTGATCGATCAAAGCGTAGACTGTTTGAGACACACCTCCCGTGGAGGAAAGTGCGCATGGTGACTGTTGTATTCAATCCCGATGCAATTTCTGTGTTTAATCAACACTCTGGTACTCCACAGATTACAGAATGCCTACAGATGTGCATCGGAAACTACTACTGGTCTTCCAGCTAACGATCAAAGCGTAGACTGTTTGAGATATTACTCCCATGGAGGAAAGTGCGCATGGTGATTGTTGTATTCAATCCCGATGCAATTTCTGTGTTTCATCAACACTCTGATAGTCCACAGATTACAGAATGCCTCCAGAAGTGCATCGGAAACTACTACTGTTCTTCCAGGGAACGATCAAAGCGTAAACTCCTTGAGACATTACTCCCATGGAGGAAAGTGCGCATGGTGACTGTTGTATTCAATCCCGATGCAATTTCTGTGTTTCATCAACACTCTTATAGTAAACAGATTACAGAATGCCTCCAGAAGTGCATCGGAAACCACTACTGTTCTTCCAGGGAACGATCAAAGCGTAAACACCTTGAGACATTACTCCCATGAAGGAAAGTGCGCATGGTGACTGTTGTATTCAATCCACGCATTTTCTGTGTTTCATCAACACACTGATAGTCCACAGATTACAGAATGCCACGAGGTGTGCATCGGAAACTACTACTGGTCTTCCAAGGAACGATCAAAGCGTAGACTATTTGAGACATTACTTTTATGGAGGAATATGCGCATGGTGACTGTTGTATTAAATCCCAATGCAATTTCTGTGTTTCATCAACACTCTGATAGTCCTCAGATTACAGAATGCCTCCAGATGTTCATCGGAAACTACTACTGGTCTTCCAGGGAACGTTCAAATCGTAGACTATTTGAAACATTACTTTTATGGAGGAATGTGCGCATGGTGACTGTTGTATTCAATCCCAATGCAATTTCTGTGTTTCATCAACACTCTGATAGTCTACAATTTACAGAAGGCCTCCAGATGTTCATCGGAAACTACTACTGGTCTTCCAGGGAACGATCAAAGCGTAGACTGTTTGAGACATTACTTTTATGGAGGAATGTGCGCATGGTTACTGTTGTATTCAATCCCGATGCAATTTCTGTGTTTCATTAACACTCTGATACTCCACAGGTTACAGAATGCCTCCAGATGTGCATCGGAAACTACTACTGCTCTTCCAGGGAACGATCAAAGCGTAGACTCTTTCAGACATTACTCCCATGGAGGAAAGTGCGGTTGGTGACTGTTGTATTCAATCCCGATGCAATTTCTGTGTTTCGTCAACACTCTGATTGGACACAGATTACAGAATGCCACCAGATGTTCATCGTAAACTACTACTGGTCTTCCAGGGAACGATCAAATCGTAGACTGTTTGAGACATTACTACCGTGGAGGAAAGTGCGCATGGTGACTGTAGTATTCAATCCCGATGCAATTTCTGTGTTTCATCAACACTCTGATAGTCCATAGATTACAGAATGTCTACAGATGTTCATCGGAAACTGCTACTGGTCTTCCAGGGAACGTTCAAAGTGTAGACTATTTGAGACATTACTTTTATGGAGGTATGTGCGCATGGTGAATGATGTATTCAATCCCGATGCAATTTCTGTGTTACATCAACACTCTGATAGTCCTCAGATTACAGAATGCCTCCAGATGTGCATCGGAAACTACTACTGGTCTTCAAGGGAACGATCAAAGCGTTGACTGTTTGAGACATACCTCCTGTGGAGGAAAGTGTGCATGGTGACTGTTGTATTCAATCCCAATGCAATTTCTGTGTTTCATCAACACTCTGATAGTCCTCAGATTACAGAATGCCTCCAGATGTTCATCGGAAACTACTACTGGTCTTCCAGGGAACGATCAAATCGTAGACTCTTTGAGATATTACTTTTATGGAGGAATGTGCGCATGGCGACTGTTGTATTCAATCCCAATGCAATATCTGTGTTTCATCAACTCTCTGATAGTCCACAGATTACAGAATACCTCCAGAAGTGCATCGGAAACTACTACAGTTCTTCCAGGGAACGATCAAAGCGTAAACTCCTTGAGACATTACTCCCATGGAGGAAAGTGCGCATGGTGACTGTTGTATTCAATCCCGATGCAATTTCTGTGTTTCATCAACACTCTTATAGTCCACAGATTACAGAATGCCTCCAGAAGTGCATCGGAAACCACTACTGTTCTTCCAGGGAACGATCAAAGCGTAAACACCTTGAGACATTACTCCCATGTAGGAAAGTGCGCATGGTGACTGTTGTATTCAATCCACGCATTTTCTGAGTTTCATCAACACACTGATAGTCCACAGATTACAGAATGCCACGAGATGTGCATCGGAAACTACTACTGGTCTTCCAAGGAACGATCAAAGCGTAGACTATTTGAGACATTACTTTTATGGAGGAATTTGCGCATGGTGACTGTTGTATTCAATCCCAATGCAATTTCTGTGTTTCATCAACACTCTGATAGTCCTCAGATTACAGAATGCCTCCAGATATTCATCGGAAACTACTACTGGTCTTCCAGGGAACGTTCAAAGCGTAGACTATTTGAAACATTACTTTTATGGAGGAATGTGCGCATGGTGACTGTTGTATTCAATCCCAATGCAATTTCTGTGTTTCATCAACACTCTGATAGTCTACAATTTACAGAAGGCCTCCAGATGTTCATCGGAAACTACTACTGGTCTTCCAGGGAACGATCAAAGCGTAGACTGTTTGAGACATTAATTTTATGGAGGAATGTGCGCATGGTTACTGTTGTATTCAATCCCGATGCAATTTCTGTGTTTCATCGACACTCTGATAGTCCTCAGATTACAGAATGCCTCCAGATGTGCATCGGAAACTACTACTGGTCTTCCATGGGTCGATCAAAGCGTAGACTGTTTGAGACATACCTCTCGTGGAGGAAGTGCGCATGGTGACCGTTGTAATCAATCCCGATGCAATTTCTGTGTTTCATCAACACTCTGATAGTCCACAGATTACAGAATGCCTCCAGAAGTGCATCGGAAACTACTACTGTTCTTCCAGGGAACGATCAAAGCGTAAACTCCTTGAGACATTACTCCCATGGAGGAAAGTGCGCATGGTGACTGTTGTATTCAATCCATGCATTTTCTGTGTTTCATCAACACTCTGATAGTCCACAGATTACAGAATGCCACGAGATGTGCATCGGAAACTACTACTGGCCTTCCACGGAACGATCAAAGCGCAGACTCTTTCAGACATTACTCCCATGGAGGAAACTGCGGATGGTGACTGTCGTATTCAATCCCGATGCAATTTCTGTGTTTCATCAACACTCTGATAGTCCACAGATTACAGAATGATACCGGATGTGTATCGGAAACTACTACTGGTCTTCCAGGGAGCGATCAAAGCGTAGACTGTTTGAGACATACCTCCCGTGGAAGAAAGTGCGCTTATTACTCCCATGGAGGAAAGTGCGCATGGTGACTGTTGTATTCAATCCCGATGCAATTTCTGTGTTTCATCAACACTCTGATAGTCCACAGATTACAGAATGCCTCCAGATGTGCATCGGAAACTACTACTGGTCTTCCAGGGAAAGATCAAAGCGTAGACTCTTTGAGACATAACTCCCATGGAGGAAATTGCGCATAAAGACTGTTGTATTCAATCCCGATGCAATTTCTGTGTTTCATCAACACTCTGACAGTCCACAGAGTACAGAAAGCCTCCAGAGGTGCACCGGAAACTACTACTGGTCTTCCAGGGAACGATCAAAGCGTAGACTGTTTGAGACATTACTGACATGGAGGAATGTGCGCATGGTGACTGTTGTATTCAATCCCGATGCAATTTCTGTGTTTCATCAACACTCTGATAGTCCTCAGATTACAGAATGCCTCCAGATGTGCATCGGAAACTACTACTGGTCTTCCAGGGATCGATCAAAGCGTAGACTGTTTGAGACATACCTCCCGTGGAGGAAGTGCGCATGGTGACTGTTGTATTCAATCCCGATGCAATTTCTGTGTTTCATCAACTCTCTGATACTCCACAGATTACAGAATGCCTACAGATGTGCATCGGAAACTACTACTGGTCTTCCAGCTAACGATCAAAGCGTAGACTGTTTGAGATATTACTCCCATGGAGGAAAGTGCGCATGGTGACTGTTGTATTCAATCCCGATGCAATTTCTGTGTTTCATCAACACTCTGATAGTCCACAGATTAAAGAATGCCTCCAGAAGTGCATCGGAAACTACTACTGTTCTTCCAGGGAACGATCAAAGCGTAAACTCCTTGAGACATTACTCCCATGGAGGAAAGTGCGCATGGTGACTGTTGTATTCAATCCATGCATTTTCTGTGTTTCATCAACACTCTGATAGTCCACAAATTACAGAATGCCACGAGATGTGCATCGGAAACTACTACTGGCCTTCCAAGGAACGATCAAAGCGTAGACTCTTTCAGACATTACTCCCATGCAGGAAAGTGCGGATGGTGACTGTCGTATTCAATCCCGATGCAATTTCTGTGTTTCGCAAATACTCTGATAGTCCTCAGATTACAGAATTCTTCCAGATGTGCATCGGAAACTACTACTGGTCTTCCAGGGAACGATCAAAGCGTAAACACCTTGAGACATTACTCCCATGAAGGAAAGTGCGCATGGTGACTGTTGTATTCAATCCACGCATTTTCTGTGTTTCATCAACACACTGATAGTCCACAGATTACAGAATGCCACGAGGTGTGCATCGGAAACTACTACTGGTCTTCCAAGGAACTATCAAAGCGTAGACTATTTAAGACTTTACTTTTATGGAGGAATATGCGCATGGTGACTGTTGTATTCAATCCCAATGCAATTTCTGTGTTTCATCAACACTCTGATAGTCCTCAGGTTACAGAATGCCTCCAGATGTTCATCGGAAACTACTACTGGTCTTCCAGGGAACGTTCAAAGCGTAGACTATTTGAAACATTACTTTTATGGAGGAATGTGCGCATGGTGACTGTTGTATTCAATCCCAATGCAATTTCTGTGTTTCATCAACACTCTGATAGTCTACAATTTACAGAAGGCCTCCAGATGTGCATCGGAAACTACTACTGGTCTTCCACGGAACGATCAAAGCGTAGACTGTTTGAGACATTACTTTTATGGAGGAATGTGCGCATGGTTACTGTTGTATTCAATCCCGATGCAATTTCTGTGTTTCATCAACACTCTGATACTCCACAGATTACAGAATGCCTACAGATGTGCATCGGAAACTACTACTGGTCTTCCAGCTAACGATCAAAGCGTAGACTGTTTGAGATATTACTCCCATTGAGGAATGTGCGCATGGTTACTGTTGTATTCAATCCCGATGCAATTTCTGTGTTTCATCAACACTCTGATAGTATTCAGATTACAGAATGCCTCCAGATGTGCATCGGAAACTACTACTGGTCTTCCAGGGATCGATCAAAGCGTAGACTGTTTGAGACATACCTCCCGTGGAGGAAGTGCGCATGGTGACTGTTGTATTCAATCCCGATGCAATTCCTGTGTTTCATCAACACTCTGATACTCCACAGATTTCAGATTGCCTACAGATGTGCATCGGAAACTACTACTGGTCTTCCAGCTAACGATCAAAGCGTAGACTGTTTGAGATATTACTCCCATAGAGGAAAGTGCGCATGGTGACTGTTGTATTCAATCCCAATGCAATTTCTGTGTTTCATCAACACTCTGATAGTCCACAGATTACAGAATGCCTCCAGAAGTGCATCGGAAACTACTACTGTTCTTCCAGGGAACGATCAAAGCGTAAACTACTTGAGACATTACTCCCATGGAGGAAAGTGCGCATGGTGACTGTTGTATTCAATCCATGCATTTTCTGTGTTTCAGCAACACTCTGATAGTCCACAGATTACAGAATGCCACGAGATGTGCATCGGAAACTACTACTGGCCTTCCAAGGAACGATCAAAGCGTAGACTCTTTCAGACATTACTCCCATGCAGGAAAGTGCGGATGGTGACTGTCGTATTCAATCCCGATGCAATTTCTGTGTTTCATCAACACTCTGATAGTCCACAGATTACAGAATGATACCGGATGTGCATCGGAAACTACTACTGGTCTTCCAGGGAGCGATCAAAGCGTAGACTGTTTGAGACATACCTCCCGTGGAAGAAAGTGCGCTTATTACTCCCATGGAGGAAAGTGCGCATGGTGACTGCTGTATTCAATCCCGATGCAATATCTGTGTTTCATCAACACTCTGATAGTCCACAGATTACAGAATGCCTCCAGATGTGCATCGGAAACTACTACTGGTCTTCCAGGGAAAGATCAAAGCGTAGACTCTTTGAGACATAACTCCCATGGAGGAAATTGCGCATAAAGACTGTTGTATTCAATCCCGATGCAATTTCTGTGTTTCATCAATACTCTGACAGTCCACAGAGCACAGAAAGCCTCCAGAGGTGCATCGGAAACTACTACAGGTCTTCCAGGGAACGATCAAAGCGTAGACTGTTTGAGACATTACTCCCATGGAGGAATGTGCGCATGGTGACTGTTGTTTTCAATCCCGATGCAATTTCTGTGTTTCATCAACACTCTGATAGTCCACAAATTACAGAATGCCTCCAGATGTTCATCGGAAACTACTACTGGTCTTCCAGGGAACGATCAAAGCGTTGAGTATTTGAGACAATACTCCCATGGAGGAAAGTGCGCATGGTGACTATTGTATTCAATCCCGATGCAATTTCTGTGTTTCGCAAATACTCTGATAGTCCTCAGATTACAGAATGCTTACAGATGTGCATCGGAAACTACTACTGGTCTTCCAGGGAACGATCAAAGCGTAGACTGTTTGAGAATTACTCCCATGAAGGAAAGTGCGCAACGTGACTGTTGTATTCAATCCCGATGCAATTTCTGTGTTTCATCAACACTCTGATACTCCACAGATTACAGAATGCCTCCAGATGTGCATCGGAAACTACTACTGGTCTTCCACTGAACGATCAAAGCGTAGACTGTTTGAGATATTACTTTTATGGATGAATGTGCGCATAGTGACTGTTGTATTCAATCCCAATGCAATTTCTGTGTTTCATCAACACTCTGATAGTCCTCAGATTACAGAATGCCTCCAGATGTTCATCGGAAACTACTACTGGTCTTCCAGGGAACGATCAAAGCGTAGACTGTTTGAGATATTACTTTTATGGAGGAATGTGCGCATGGTGACTTTGTATTCAATCCCAATGCAATATCTGTGTTTCATCAACTCTCTGATAGTCCACAGATTACAGAATGCCTCCAGAAGTGCATCGGAAACTACTACTGTTCTTCCAGGGAACGATCAAAGCGTAAACTCCTTGAGACATTACTCCCATGGAGGAAAGTGCGCATGGTGACTGTTGTATTCAATCCCGATGCAATCTCTGTGTTTCATCAACACTCTTATAGTCCACAGATTACAGAATGCCTCCAGAAGTGCATCGGAACCACTACTGTTCTTCCAGGGAACGATCAAATCGTAAACACCTTGAGACATTACTCCCATGAAGGAAAGTGCGCATGGTGACTGTTGTATTCAATCAAAGCATTTTCTGTGTTTCATCAACACTCTGATAGTCCACAGATTACAGAATGCCACGAGATGTGCATCGGAAACTACTACTGGTCTTCCAAGGAACGATCAAAGCGTAGACTATTTGAGACATTACTTTTATGGAGGAATTTGCGCATGGTGACTGTTGTATTCAATCCCAATGCAATTTCTGTGTTTCATCAACACTCTGATAGTCTACAATTTACAGAAGGCCTCCAGATGTTCATCGGAAACTACTACTGGTCTTCCAGGGAACGATCAAAGCGTAGACTGTTTGAGACATTAATTTTATGGAGGAATGTGCGCATGGTTACATTTGTATTCAATCCCGATGCAATTTCTGTGTTTCATCAACACTCTGATAGTCCTCAGATTACAGAATGCCTCCAGATGTGCATCGGAAACTACTACTGGTCTTCCAGGGATCGATCAAAGCGTAGACTGTTTGAGACATACCTCCCGTGGAGGAAGTGCGCATGGTGACTGTTGTAATCAATCCCGATGCAATTTCTGTGTTTCATCAACACTCTGATAGTCCACAGATTACAGAATGCCTCCAGAAGTGCATCGGAAACTACTACTGTTCTTCCAGGGAACGATCAAAGCGTAAACTCCTTGAGACATTACTCCCATGGAGGAAAGTGCGCATGGTGACTGTTGTATTCAATCCCGATGCAATTTCTGTGTTTCATCAACACTCTTATAGTCCACAGATTACAGAATGCCTCCGGAAGTGCATCGGAAACCACTACTGTTCTTCCAGGGAACGATCAAAGCGTAAACAACTTGAGATATTACTCCCATGAAGGAAAGTGCGCATGGTGACTGTTGTATTCAATCCACGCATTTTCTGTGTTTCATCAACACACTGATAGTCCACAGATTACAGAACGCCACGAGATGTGCATCGGAAACTACTACTGGTCTTCCAAGGAACGATCAAAGCGTAGACTATTTGAGACATTACTTTTATGGAGGAATTTGCGCATGGTGACTGTTGTATTCAATCCCAATGCAATTTCTGTGTTTCATCAACACTCTGATAGTCCTCAGATTACAGAATGCCTCCAGATGTTCATCGGAAACTACTACTGGTCTTCCAGGGAACGTTCAAAGCGTAGACTATTTGAAACATTACTTTTATGGAAGGATGTGCGCATGGTGACTGTTGTATTCAATCCCAATGCAATTTCTGTGTTTCATCAACACTCTGATAGTCTACAATTTACAGAAGGCCTCCAGATGTTCATCGGAAACTACTACTGGTCTTCCAGGGATCGATCAAAGCGTAGACTGTTTGAGACATACCTCCCGTGGAGGAAGTGCGCATGGTGACTGTTGTAACTATCCCGATGCAATTTCTGTGTTTCATCAACACTCTGATAGTCCTCAGATTACAGATTGCCTCCAGATGTGCATCGGAAACTACTACTGTTCTTCCAGGGAACGATCAAAGCGTAAACTCCTTGAGACATTACTCCAATGGAGGAAAGTGCGCATGGTGACTGTTGTATTCAATCCATGCATTTTCTGTGTTTCATCAACACTCTGATAGTCCACAGATTACAGAATGCCACGAGATGTGCATCGGAAACTACTACTGGCCTTCCAAGGAACGATCAAAGCGTAGACTCTTTCAGACATTACTCCCATGCAGGAAAGTGCGGATGGTGACTGTCGTATTCAATCCCGATGCAATTTCTGTGTTTCATCAACACTCTGATAGTCCACAGATTACAGATTGATACCGGATGTGCATCGGAAACTACTACTGGTCTTCCAGGGAGCGATCAAAGCGTAGACTGTTTGAGACATACCTCCCGTGGAAGAAAGTGCGCTTATTACTCCCATGGAGGAAAGTGCGCATGGTGACTGTTGTATTCAATCCCGATGCAATTTCTGTGTTTCATCAACACTCTGATAGTCCACAGATTACAGAATGCCTCCGGAAGTGCATCGGAAACCACTACTGTTCTTCCAGGGAACGATCAAAGCGTAAACACCTTGAGATATTACTCCCATGAAGGAAAGTGCGCATGGTGACTGTTGTATTCAATCCACGCATTTTCTGTGTTTCATCAACACACTGATAGTCCACAGATTACAGAACGCCACGAGATGTGCATCGGAAACTACTACTGGTCTTCCAAGGAACGATCAAAGCGTAGACTATTTGAGACATAACTTTTATGGAGGAATTTGCGCATGGTGACTGTTGTATTCAATCCCAATGCAATTTCTGTGTTTCATCAACACTCTGATAGTCCTCAGATTACAGAATGCCTCCAGATGTTCATCGGAAACTACTACTGGTCTTCCAGGGAACGTTCAAAGCGTAGACTATTTGAAACATTACTTTTATGGAAGGATGTGCGCATGGTGACTGTTGTATTCAATCCCAATGCAATTTCTGTGTTTCATCAACACTCTGATAGTCTACAATTTACAGAAGGCCTCCAGATGTTCATCGGAAACTACTACTGGTCTTCCAGGGAACGATCAAAGCGTAGACTGTTTGAGACATTAATTTTATGGAGGAATGTGCGCATGGTTACTGTTGTATTCAATCCAGATGCAATTTCTGTGTTTCATCAACACTCTGATAGTCCTCAGATTACAGAATGCCTCCAGATGTGCATCGGAAACTACTACTGGTCTTCCAGGGATCGATCAAAGCGTAGACTGTTTGAGACATACCTCCCGTGGAGGAAGTGCGCATGGTGACTGTTGTAACTATCCCGATGCAATTTCTGTGTTTCATCAACACTCTGATAGTCCTCAGATTACAGATTGCCTCCAGATGTGCATCGGAAACTACTACTGTTCTTCCAGGGAACGATCAAAGCGTAAACTCCTTGAGACATTACTCCAATGGAGGAAAGTGCGCATGGTGACTGTTGTATTCAATCCATGCATTTTCTGTGTTTCATCAACACTCTGATAGTCCACAGATTACAGAATGCCACGAGATGTGCATCGGAAACTACTACTGGCCTTCCAAGGAACGATCAAAGCGTAGACTCTTTCAGACATTACTCCCATGCAGGAAAGTGCGGATGGTGACTGTTGTATTCAATCCCGATGCAATTTCTGTGTTTCATCAACACTCTTATAGTCCACAGATTACAGATTGATACCGGATGTGCATCGGAAACTACTACTGGTCTTCCAGGGAGCGATCAGAGCGTAGACTGTTTGAGACATACCTCCCGTGGAAGAAAGTGCGCTTATTACTCCCATGGAGGAAAGTGCGCATGGTGACTGTTGTATTCAATCCCGATGCAATTTCTGTGTTTCATCAACACTCTGATAGTAGACAGATTACAGAATGCCTCCAGAAGTGCATCGGAAACTACTACTGTTCTTCCAGGGAACGATCAAAGCGTAAACTCCTTGAGACATTACTCCCATGGAGGAAAGTGCGCATGGTGACTGTTGTATTCAATCCCGATGCAATTTCTGTGTTTCATCAACACTCTTATAGTCCACAGATTACAGAATGCCTCCAGAAGTGCATCGGAAACCACTACTGTTCTTCCAGGGAACGATCAAAGCGTAAACACCTTGAGACATTACTCCCATGAAGGAAAGTGCGCATGGTGACTGTTGTATTCAATCCACGCATTTTCTGTGTTTCATCAACACACTCATAGTCCACAGATTACAGAATGCCACGAGATGTGCATCGGAAACTACTACTGGTCTTCGAAGGAACGATCAAAGCGTAGACTATTTGAGACATTACTTTTATGGAGGAATGTGAGCATGGTGACTGTTGTATTCAATCCCAATGCAATTTCTGTGTTTCATCAACACTCTGATAGTCTACAATTTACAGAAGGCCTCCAGATGTTCATCGGAAACTACTACTGGTCTTCCAGGGAACGATCAAAGCGTAGACTGTTTGAGACATTAATTTTATGGAGGAGTGTGCGCATGGTTACTGTTGTATTCAATCCCGATGCAATTTCTGTGTTTCATCAACACTCTGATAGTCCTCAGATTACAGAATGCCTCCAGATGTGCATCGGAAACTACTACTGGTCATCCAGGGATCGATCAAAGCGTAGACTGTTTGAGACATACCTCCCGTGGAGGAAGTGCGCATGGTGACTGTTGTAATCAATCCCGAAGCAATTTCTGTGTTTCATCAACACTCTGATAGTCCACAGATTACAGAATGCCTTCAGAAGTGCATCGGAAACTACTACTGTTCTTCCAGGGAACGATCAAAGCGTAAACTCCTTGAGACATTACTCCCATGGGGGAAAGTGCGCATGGTGACTGTTGTATTCAATCCCGATGCAATTTCTGTGTTTCATCAACACTCTTATAGTCCACAGATTACAGAATGCCTCCAGAAGTGCATCGGAAACCACTACTGTTCTTCCAGGGAACGATCAAAGCGTAAACACCTTGAGACATTACTCCCATGAAGGAAAGTGCGCATGGTGACTGTTGTATTCAATCCACGCATTTTCTGTGTTTCATCAACACACTGATAGTCCACAGATTACAGAATGCCACGAGATGTGCATCGGAAACTACTACTGGTCTGCCAAGGAACGATCAAAGCGTAGACTATTTGAGACATTACTTTTATGGAGGAATTTGCGCATGGTGACTGTTGTATTCAATCCCAATGTAATTTCTGTGTTTCATCAACACTCTGATAGTCCTCAGATTACAGAATGCCTCCAGATGTTCATCGGAAACTACTACTGGTCTTCGAGGGAACGTTCAAAGCGTAGACTATTTGAAACATTACTTTTATGGAGGAATGTGCGCATGGTGACTGTTGTATTCAATCCCAATGCAATTTCTGTGTTTCATCAACACTCTGATAGTCTACAATTTACAGAAGGCCTCCAGATGTTCATCGGAAACTACTACTGGTCTTCCAGGGAACGATCAAAGCGTAGACTGTTTGAGACATAAATTTTATGGAGGAATGTGCGCATGGTTACTGTTGTATTCAATCCCGATGCAATTTCTGTGTTTCATCAACACTCTGATAGTCCTCAGATTACAGAATGCCTCCAGATGTGCATCGGAAACTACTACTGGTCTTCCAGGGATCGATCAAGGCGTAGACTGTTTGAGACATACCTCCCGTGGAGGAAGTGCGCATGGTGACTGTTGTAACAATCCCGATGCAATTTCTGTGTTTCATCAACACTCTGATAGTCCACAGATTACAGAATGCCTCCAGAAGTGCATCGGAAACTACTACTGTTCTTCCAGGGAACGATCAAAGCGTAAACTCCTTGAGACATTACTCCAATGGAGGAAAGTGCGCATGGTGACTGTTGTATTCAATCCATGCATTTTCTGTGTTTCATCAACACTCTGATAGTCCACAGATTACAGAATGCCACGAGATGTGCATCGGAAACTACTACTGGCCTTCCAAGGAACGATCAAAGCGTAGACTCTTTCAGACATTACTCCCATGCAGGAAAGTGCGGGTGGTGACTGTCGTATTCAATCCCGATGCAATTTCTGTGTTTCATCAACACTCTGATAGTCCACAGATTACAGAATGATACCGGATGTGCATCGGAAACTACTACTGGTCTTCCAGGGATCGATCAATGCGTCGACTGTTTGAGACATACCTCCCGTGGAAGAAAGTGCGCTTATTACTCCCATGGAGGAAAGTGCGCATGGTGACTGTTGTATTCAATCCCGATGCAATTTCTGTGTTTCATCAACACTCTTATAGTCCACAGATTACAGAATGCCTCCAGAAGTGCATCGGAAACCACTACTGTTCTTCCAGGGAACGATCAAAGCGTAAACACCTTGAGACATTACTCCCATGAAGGAAAGTGCGCATGGTGACTGTTGTATTCAATCCACGCATTTTCTGTGTTTCATCAACACACTCATAGTCCACAGATTACAGAATGCCACGAGATGTGCATCGGAAACTACTACTGGTCTTCGAAGGAACGATCAAAGCGTAGACTATTTGAGACATTACTTTAATGGAGTAATTTTTGCATGGTGACTGTTGTATTCCATCCCAATGCAATTTCTGTGTTTCATCAACACTCTGATAGTCCTCAGATTACAGAATGCCTATAGATGTTCATCGGAAACTACTACTGGTCTTCCAGTGAACGTTCAAAGCGTAGACTATTTGAAACATTACTTTTATGGAGGAATGTGCGCATGGTGAATGTTGTATTCAATCCCAATGCAATTTCTGTGTTTCATCAACACTCTGATAGTCTACAATTTACAGAAGGCCTCCAGATGTTCCTCGGAAACTACTACTGGTCTTCCAGGGAACGATCAAAGCGTAGACTGTTTGAGACATTAATTTTATGGAGGAATGTGCGCATGGTTACTGTTGTATTCAATCCCGATGCAATTTCTGTGTTTCATCAACACTCTGATAGTCCTCAGATTACAGAATGCCTCCAGATGTGCATCGGAAACTACTACTGGTCATCCAGGGATCGATCAAAGCGTAGACTGTTTGAGACATACCTCCCGTGGAGGAAGTGCGCATGGTGACTGTTGTAATCAATCCCGATGCAATTTCTGTGTTTCATCAACACTCTGATAGTCCACAGATTACAGAATGCCTCCAGAAGTGCATCGGAAACTACTACTGTTCTTCCAGGGAACGATCAAAGCGTAAACTCCTTGAGACATTACTCCCATGGAGGAAAGTGCGCATGCTGACTGTTGTATTCAATCCCGATGCAATTTCTGTGTTTCATCAACACTCTTATAGTCCACAGATTACAGAATGCCTCCAGAAGTGCATCGGAAACCACTACTGTTCTTCCAGGGAACGATCAAAGCATAAACACCTTGAGACATTACTCCCATGAAGGAAAGTGCGCATGGTGACTGTTGTATTCTATGCACGCATTTTCTGTGTTTCATCAACACACTGATAGTCCACAGATTACAGAATGCCACGAGATGTGCATCGGAAACTACTACTGGTCTTCCAAGGAACGATCAAAGCGTAGACTATTTGAGACATTACTTTTATGGAGGAATGTGCGCATGGTGACTGTTGTATTCAATCCCAATGCAATTTCTGTGTTTCATCAACACTCTTATAGTCTACAATTTACAGAAGGCCTCCAGATGTTCATCGGAAACTACTACTGGTCTTCCAGGGAACGATCAAAGCGTAGACTGTTTGAGACATTAATTTTATGGAGGAATGTGAGCATGGTTACTGTTGTATTCAATCCCGATGCAATTTCTGTGTTTCATCAACACTCTGATAGTCCTCACATTACAGAATGCCTCCAGATGTGCATCGGAAACTACTACTGGTCTTCCAGGGATCGATCAAAGCGTAGACTGTTTGAGACATACCTCCCGTGGAGGAAGTGCGCATGGTGACTGTTGTAATCAATCCCGATGCAATATCTGTGTTTCATCAACACTCTGATAGTCCACAGATTACAGAATGCCTCCAGAAGTGCATCGGAAACTACTACTGTTCTTCCAGGGAACAATCAAAGCGTAAACTCCTTGAGACATTACTCCCATGGAGGAAAGTGCGCATGGTGACTGTTGTATTCAATCCCGATGCAATTTCTGTGTTTCATCAACACTCTTATAGTCCACAGATTACAGAATGCCTCCAGAAGTGCATCGGAAACCACTACTGTTCTTCCAGGGAACGATCAAAGCGTAAACACCTTGAGACATTACTCCCATGAAGGAAAGTGCGCATGGTGACTGTTGTATTCAATCCACGCATTTTCTGTGTTTCATCAACACACTGATAGTCCACAGATTACAGAATGCCTCCAGAAGTGCATCGGTAACTACTACTGTTCTTCCAGGGAACGATCAAAGCGTAAACTCCTTGAGACATTACTCCCTTGGAGGAAAGTGCGCATGGTGACTGTTGTATTCAATCCATGCATTTTCTGTGTTTCATCAACACTCTGATAATCCACAGATTACAGAATGCCACGAGATGTGCATCGGAAACTACTACTGGCCTTCCAAGGAACGATCAAAGCGTAGACTCTTTCAGACATTACTCCCATGCAGGAAAGTGCGGATGGTGACTGTCGTATTCAATCCCGATGCAATTTCTGTGTTTCATCAACACTCTGATAGTCCACAGATTACAGAATGATACCGGATGTGCATCGGAAACTACTACTGGTCTTCCAGGGCGCGATCAAAGCGTAGACTGTTTGAGACATACCTCCCGTGGAAGAAAGTGCGCTTATTACTCCCATGGATGAAAGTGCGCATGGTGACTGTTGTATTCAATCCCGATGCAATTTCTGTGTTTCATCAACACTCTGATAGTCCACAGATTACAGAATGCCTCCAGAAGTGCATCGGAAACTACTACTGTTCTTCCAGGGAACGATCAAAGCGTAAACTCCTTGAGACATTACTCCCATGGAGGAAAGTGCGCATTGTGACTGTTGTATTCAATCCCGATGCAATTTCTGTGTTTCATCAACACTCTGATAGTCCACAGATTACAGAATGATACCGGATGTGCATCGGAAACTACTACTGGTCTTCCAGGGCGCGATCAAAGCGTAGACTGTTTGAGACATACCTCCTGTGGAAGAAAGTGCGCTTATTACTCCCATGGATGAAAGTGCGCATGGTGACTGTTGTATTCAATCCCGATGCAATTTCTGTGTTTCATCAACACTCTGATAGTCCACAGATTACAGAATGCCTCCAGAAGTGCATCGGAAACTACTACTGTTCTTCCAGGGAACGATCAAAGCGTAAACTCCTTGAGACATTACTCCCATGGAGGAAAGTGCGCATGGTGACTGTTGTATTCAATCCCGATGCAATTTCTGTGTTTCATCAACACTCTTATAGTCCACAGATTACAGAATGCCTCCAGAAGTGCATCGGAAACCACTACTGTTCTTCCAGGGAACGATCAAAGCGTAAACACCTTGAGACATTACTCCCATGAAGGAAAGTGCGCATGGTGACTGTTGTATTCAATCCACGAATTTTCTGTGTTTCATCAACACACTGATAGTCCACAGATTACAGAATGCCTCCAGAAGTGCATCGGAAACTACTACTGTTCTTCCAGGGAACGATCAAAGCGTAAACTCCTTGAGACATTACTCCCTTGGAGGAAAGTGCGCATGGTGACTGTTGTATTCAATCCATGCATTTTCTGTGTTTCATCAACACTCTGATAATCCACAGATTACAGAATGCCACGAGATGTGCATCGGAAACTACTACTGGCCTTCCAAGGAACGATCAAAGCGTAGACTCTTTCAGACATTACTCCCATGCAGGAAAGTGCGGATGGTGACTGTCGTATTCAATCCCGATGCAATTTCTGTGTTTCATCAACACTCTGATAGTCCACAGATTACAGAATGATACCGGATGTGCATCGGAAACTACTACTGGTCTTCCAGGGCGCGATCAAAGCGTAGACTGTTTGAGACATACCTCCCGTGGAAGAAAGTGCGCTTATTACTCCCATGGATGAAAGTGCGCATGGTGACTGTTGTATTCAATCCCGATGCAATTTCTGTGTTTCATCAACACTCTGATAGTCCACAGATTACAGAATGCCTCCAGAAGTGCATCGGAAACTACTACTGTTCTTCCAGGGAACGATCAAAGCGTAAACTCCTTGAGACATTACTCCCATGGAGGAAAGTGCGCATGGTGACTGTTGTATTCAATCCCGATGCAATTTCTGTGTTTCATCAACACTCTTATAGTCCACAGATTACAGAATGCCTCCAGAAGTGCATCGGAAACCACTACTGTTCTTCCAGGGAACGATCAAAGCGTAAACACCTTGAGACATTACTCCCATGAAGGAAAGTGCGCATGGTGACTGTTGTATTCAATCCACGCATTTTCTGTGTTTCATCAACACACTCATAGTCCACAGATTACAGAATGCCACGAGATGTGCATCGGAAACTACTACTGGTCTTCGAAGGAACGATCAAAGCGTAGACTATTTGAGACATTACTTTTATGGACGAATTTTTGCATGGTGACTGTTGTATTCAATCCCAATGCAATTTCTGTGTTTCATCAACACTCTGATAGTCCTCAGATTACAGAATGCCTCCAGATGTTCATCGGAAACTACTACTGGTCTTCCAGGGAACGTTCAAAGCGTAGACTATTTGAAACATTACTTTTATGGAGGAATGTGCGCATGGTGACTGTTGTATTCAATCCCAATGCAATTTCTGTGTTTCATCAACACTCTGATAGTCTACAATTTACAGAAGGCCTCCATATGTTCATCGGAAACTACTACTGGTCTTCCGGGGAACGATCAAAGCGTAGACTGTTTGAGACATTAATTTTATGGAGGAATGTGCGCATGGTTACTGTTGTATTCAATCCCGATGCAATTTCTGTGTTTCATCAACACTCTGATAGTCCTCAGATTACAGAATGCCTCCAGATGTGCATCGGAAACTACTACTGGTCATCCAGGGATCGATCAAAGCGTAGACTGTTTGAGACATACCTCCCGTGGAGGAAGTGCGCATGGTGACTGTTGTAATCAATCCCGATGCAATTTCTGTGTTTCATCAACACTCTGATAGTCCACAGATTACAGAATGCCTCCAGAAGTGCATCGGAAACTACTACTGTTCTTCCAGGGAACGATCAAAGCGTAAACTCCTTGAGACATTACTCCCATGGAGGAAAGTGCGCATGGTGACTGTTGTATTCAATCCCGATGCAATTTCTGTGTTTCATCAACATTCTTATAGTCCACAGATTACAGAATGCCTCCAGAAGTGCATCGGAAACCACTACTGTTCTTCCAGGGAACGATCAAAGCGTAAACACCTTGAGACATTACTCCCATGAAGGAAAGTGCGCATGGTGACTGTTGTATTCAATCCACGCATTTTCTGTGTTTCATCAACACACTGATAGTCCACAGATTACAGAATGCCTCGAGATGTGCATCGGAAACTACTACTGGTCTTCCAAGGAACGATCAAAGCGTAGACTATTTGAGACATTACTTTTATGGAGGAATTTGCGCATGGTGACTGTTGTATTCAATCCCAATGCAATTTCTGTGTTTCATCAACACTCTGATAGTCCTCAGATTACAGAATGCCTCCAGATGTTCATCGGAAACTACTACTGGTCTTCCAGGGAACGTTCAAAGCGTAGACTGTTTGAGACATTAATTTTATGGAGGAATGTGCGCATGGTTACTGTTGTATTCTATCCCGATGCAATTTCTGTGTTTCATCAACACTCTGATAGTCCTCAGATTACAGAATGCCTCCAGATGTGCATCGGAAACTACTACTGGTCTTCCAGGGATCGATCAAAGCGTAGACTGTTTGAGACATACCTCCCGTGGAGGAAGTGCGCATGGTGACTGTTGTAATCAATCCCGATGCAATTTCTGTGTTTCATCAACACTCTGATAGTCCACAGATTACAGAATGATACCGGATGCGCATCGTAAACTACTACTGGTCTTCCAGGGAAAGATCAAAGCGTAGACTCTTTGAGACATAACTCCCATGGAGGAAATTGCGCATAAAGACTGTTGTATTCAATCCCGATGCAATTTCTGTGTTTCATCAACACTCTGACAGTCCACAGAGTACAGAAAGCCTCCAGAGGTGCATCGGAAACTACTACTGGTCTTCCAGGGAACGATCAAAGCGTAGACTGTTTGAGACATTACTCCCATGGAGGAATGTGCGCATGGTGACTGTTGTTTTCAATCCCGATGCAATTTCTGTGTTTCATCAACACTCTGATAGTCCACAAATTACAGAATGCCTCCAGATGATCATCGGAAACTACTACTGGTCTTCCAGGGAACGATCAAAGCGTTGAGTATTTGAGACAATACTCCCATGGAGGAAAGTGCGCATGGTGACTATTGTATTCAATCCCGATGCAATTTCTGTGTTTCGCAAATACTCTGATAGTCCTCAGATTACAGAATGCTTCCAGATGTGCATCGGAAACTACTACTGGTCTTCCAGGGAACGATCAAAGCGTAGACTGTTTGAGAATTACTCCCATGAAGGAAAGTGCGCAACGTGAATGTTGTATTCAATCCCGATGCAATTTCTGTGTTTCATCAACACTCTGATACTCCACAGATTACAGAATGCCTCCAGATGTGCATCGGAAACTACTACTGGTCTTCCACTGAACGATCAAAGCGTAGACTGTTTGAGATATTACTTTTATGGAGGAATGTGCGCATGGTGACTGTTGTATTCAATCCCAATGCAATTATTGTGTTTCATCAACACTCTGATAGTCCTCAGATTACAGAATGCCTCCAGATGTTCATCGGAAACTACTACTGGTCTTCCAGGGATCGATCAAAGCGTAGACTGTTTGAGATATTACTTTTATGGAGGAATGTGCGCATGGTGACTGTTGTATTCAATCCCAATGCAATATCTGTGTTTCATCAACTCTCTGATAGTCCACAGATTACAGAATGCCTCCAGAAGTGCATCGGAAACTACTACTGCTCTTCCAGGGAACGATCAAAGCGTAAACTCCTTGAGACATTACTCCCATGGGGGAAAGTGCGCATGGTGACTGTTGTATTCAATCCCGATGCAATTTCTGTGTTTCATCAACACTCTTATAGTCTACAGATTACAGGATGCCTCCAAAAGTGCATCGGAAACCACTACTGTTCTTCCAGGGAACGATCAAAGCGTAAACACCTTGAGACATTACTCCCATGAAGGAAAGTGCGCATGGTGACTGTTGTATTCAATCCACGCATTTTCCGTGTTTCATCAACACACTGATAGTCCACTGATTACAGAATGCCACGAGATGTGCATCGGAAACTACTACTGGTCTTCCAAGGAACGATCAAAGCGTAGACTATTTGAGACATTACTTTTATGGAGGAATTTGCGCATGGTGACTGTTGTATTCAATCCCAATGCAATTTCTGTGTTTCATCAACACTCTGATAGTCCTCAGATTACAGAATGCCTCCAGATGTTCATCGGAAACTACTACTGGTCTTCCAGGGAACGTTCAAAGCGTAGACTATTTGAAACATTACTTTTATGGAGGAATGTGCGCATGGTGACTGTTGTATTCAATCCCAATGCAATTTCTGTGTTTCATCAACACTCTGATAGTCTACAATTTACAGAAGGCCTCCAGATGTTCATCGGAAACTACTACTGGTCTTCCAGGGAACGATCAAAGCGTAGACTGTTTGAGACATTAATTTTATGGAGGAATGTGCGCATGGTTACTGTTGTATTCAATCCCGATGCAATTTCTGTGTTTCATCAACACTCTGATAGTCCTCAGATTACAGAATGCCTCCAGATGTGCATCGGAAACTACTACTGGTCTTCCAGGGATCGATCAAAGCGTAGACTGTTTGAGACATACCTCCAGTGGAGGAAGTGCGCATGGTGACTATTGTAATCAATCCCGATGCAATTTCTGTGTTTCATCAACACTCTGATAGTCCACAGATTACAGAATGCCTCCAGAAGTGCATCGGAAACTACTACTGTTCTTCCAGGGAACGATCAAAGCGTAAACTCCTTGAGACATTACTCCCATGGAGGAAAGTGCGCATGGTGACTGTTGTATTCAATCCCGATGCAATTTCTGTGTTTCATCAACACTCTTATAGTCCACAGATTACAGAATGCCTCCAGAAGTGCATCGGAAACCACTACTGTTCTTCCAGGGAACGATCAAAGCGTAAACACCTTGAGACATTACTCCCATGAAGGAAAGTGCGCATGGTGACTGTTGTATTCAATCCACGCATTTTCTGTGTTTCATCAACACACTGATAGTCCACAGATTACAGAATGCCACGAGATGTGCATCGGAAACTACTACTGGTCTTCCAAGGAACGATCAAAGCGTAGACTATTTGAGACATTACTTTTATGGAGGAATTTTTGCATGGTGACTGTTGTATTCAATCCCAATGCAATTTCTGTGTTTCATCAACACTCTGATAGTCCTCAGATTACAGAATGCCTCCAGATGTTCATCGGAAACTACTACTGGTCTTCCAGGGAACGTTCAAAGCGTAGACTATTTGAAACATTACTTTTATGGAGGAATGTGCGCATGGTGACTGTTGTATTCAATCCCAATGCAATTTCTGTGTTTCATCAACACTCTGATAGTCTACAATTTACAGAAGGCCTCCATATGTTCATCGGAAACTACTACTGGTCTTCCAGGGAACGATCAAAGCGTAGACTGTTTGAGACATTAATTTTATGGAGGAATGTGCGCATGGTTACTGTTGTATTCAATCCCGATGCAATTTCTGTGTTTCATCAACACTCTGATAGTCCTCAGATTACAGAATGCCTCCAGATGTGCATCGGAAACTACTACTGGTCATCCAGGGATCGATCAAAGCGTAGACTGTTTGAGACATACCTCCCGTGGAGGAAGTGCGCATGGTGACTGTTGTAATCAATCCCGATGCAATTTCTGTGTTTCATCAACACTCTGATAGTCCACAGATTACAGAATGCCTCCAGAAGTGCATCGGAAACTACTACTGTTCTTCCAGGGAACGATCAAAGCGTAAACTCCTTGAGACATTACTCCCATGGAGGAATGTGCGCATGGTTACTGTTGTATTCAATCCCGATGCAATTTCTGTGTTTCATCAACACTCTGATAGTCCTCAGATTACAGAATGCCTCCAGATGTGCATCGGAAACTACTACTGGTCTTCCAGGGATCGATCAAAGCGTAGACTGTTTGAGACATACCTCCCGTGGAGGAAGTGCGCATGGTGACTGTTGTAATCAATCCCGATGCAATTTCTGTGTTTCATCAACACTCTGATAGTCCACAGATTACAGAATGCCTCCAGAAGTGCATCGGAAACTACTACTGTCCTTCCAGGGAACGATCAAAGCGTAAACTCCTTGAGACATTACTCCCATGGAGGAAAGTGCGCATGGTGACTGTTGTATTCAATCCATGCATTTTCTGTGTTTCATCAACACTCTGATAGTCCACAGATTACAGGATGCCACGAGCTGTGCATCGGAAACTACTACTGGCCTTCCAAGGAACGATCAAAGCGTAGACTCTTTCAGACATTACTCCCATGCAGGAAAGTGCGGATGGTGACTGTCGTATTCAATCCCGATGCAATTTCTGTGTTTCATCAACACTCTGATAGTCCACAGATTACAGAATGATACCGGATGTGCATCGGAAACTACTACTGGTCTTCCAGGGAGTGATCAAAGCGTAGACTGTTTGAGACATACCTCCCGTGGAAGAAAGTGCGCTTATTACTCCCATGGAGGAAAGTGCGCATGGTGACTGTTGTATTCAATCCCGATGCAATTTCTGTGTTTCATCAACACTCTTATAGACCACAGATTACAGAATGCCTCCAGATGTGCATTGTAAACTACTACTGGTCTTCCAGGGAAAGATCAAAGCGTAGACTCTTTGAGACATAACTCCCATGGAGGAAATTGCGCATAAAGACTGTTGTATTCAATCCCGATGCAATTTCTGTGTTTCATCAACACTCTGACAGTCCACAGAGTACAGAAAGCCTCCAGAGGTGCATCGGAAACTACTACTGGTCTTCCAGAGAACGATCAAAGCGTAGGCTGTTTGAGACATTACTCCCATGGAGGAATGTGCGCATGGTGACTGTTGTTTTCAATCCCGATGCAATTTCTGTGTTTCATCAACACTCTGATAGTCCACAAATTACAGAATGCCTCCAGATGATCATCGGAAACTACTACTGGTCTTCCAGGGAACGATCAAAGCGTTGAGTATTTGAGACAATACTCCCATGGAGGAAAGTGCGCATGGTGACTATTGTATACAATCCCGATGCAATTTCTGTGTTTCGCAAATACTCTGATAGTCCTCAGATTACAGAATGCTTACAGATGTGCATCGGAAACTACTACTGGTCTTCCAGGGAACGATCAAAGCGTAGACTGTTTGAGAATTACTCCCATGAAGGAAAGTGCGCAACGTGAATGTTGTATTCAATCCCGATGCAATTTCTGTGTTTCATCAACACTCTGATACTCCACATATTACAGAATGCCTCCAGATGTGCATCGGAAACTACTACTGGTCTTCCACTGAACGATCAAAGCGTAGACTGTTTGAGATATTACTTTTATGGAGGAATGTGCGCATGGTGACTGTTGTATTCAATCCCAATGCAATTTCTGTGTTTCATCAACACTCTGATAGTCCTCAGATTACAGAATGCCTCCAGATGTTCATCGGAAACTACTACTGGTCTTCCAGGGAACGATCAAAGCGTAGACTGTTTGAGATATTACTTTTATGGAGGAATGTGCGCATGGTGACTGTTGTATTCAATCCCAATGCATTATCTGTGTTTCATCAACTCTCTGATAGTCCACAGATTACAGAATGCCTCCAGAAGTGCATCGGAAACTACTACTGCTCTTCCAGGGAACGATCAAAGCGTAAACTCCTTGAGACATTACCCCCATGGGGGAAAGTGCGCATGGTGACTGTTGTATTCAATCCCGATGCAATTTCTGTGTTTCATCAACACTCTTATAGTCCACAGATTACAGGATGCCTCCAGAAGTGCATCGGAAACCACTACTGTTCTTCCAGGGAACGATCAAAGCGTAAACACCTTGAGACATTACTCCCATGAAGGAAAGTGCGCATGGTGACTGTTGTATTCAATCCACGCATTTTCTGTGTTTCATCAACACACTGATAGTCCACTGATTACAGAATGCCACGAGATGTGCATCGGAAACTACTACTGGTCTTCCAAGGAACGATCAAAGCGTAGACTATTTGAGACATTACTTTTATGGAGGAATTTGCGCATGGTGACTGTTGTATTCAATCCCAATGCAATTTCTGTGTTTCATCAACACTCTGATAGTCCTCAGATTACAGAATGCCTCCAGATGTTCATCGGAAACTACTACTGGTCTTCCAGGGAACGTTCAAAGCGTAGACTATTTGAAACATTACTTTTATGGAGGAATGTGCGCATGGTTACTGTTGTATTCAATCCCGATGCAATTTCTGTGTTTCATCAACACTCTGATAGTCCTCAGATTACAGAATGCCTCCAGATGTGCATCGGAAACTACTACTGGTCTTCCAGGGATCGATCGAAGCGTAGACTGTTTGAGACATACCTCCAGTGGAGGAAGTGCGCATGGTGACTGTTGTAATCAATCCCGATGCAATTTCTGTGTTTCATCAACACTCTGATAGTCCACAGATTACAGAATGCCTCCAGAAGTGCATCGGAAACTACTACTGTTCTTCCAGGGAACGATCAAAGCGTAAACTCCTTGAGACATTACTCCCATGGAGGAAAGTGCGCATGGTGACTGTTGTATTCAATCCCAATGCAATTTCTGTGTTTCATCATCACTCTTATAGTCCACAGATTACAGAATGCCTCCAGAAGTTCATCGGAAACCACTACTGTTCTTCCAGGGAACGATCAAAGCGTAAACACCTTGAGACATTACTCCCATGAAGGAAAGTGCGCATGGTGACTGTTGTATTCAATCCACGCATTTTCTGTGTTTCATCAACACACTGATAGTCCACAGATTACAGAATGCCACGAGATGTGCTTCGGAAACTACTACTGGTCTTCCAAGGAACGATCAAAGCGTAGACTATTTGAGACATTACTTTTATGGAGGAATTTGCGCATGGTGACTGTTGTATTCAATCCCAATGCAATTTCTGTGTTTCATCAACACTCTGATAGTCCTCAGATTACAGAATGCCTCCAGATGTTCATCGGAAACTACTACTGGTCTTCCAGGGAACGTTCAAAGCGTAGACTATTTGAAACATTACTTTTATGGAGGAATGTGCGCATGGTGACTGTTTTATTCAATCCCAATGCAATTTCTGTGTTTCATCAACACTCTGATAGTCTACAATTTACAGAAGGCCTCCAGATGTTCATCGGAAACTACTACTGGTCTTCCAGGGAACGATCAAAGCGTAGACTGTTTGAGACATTAATTTTATGGAGGAATGTGCGCATGGTTACTGTTGTATTCAATCCCGAAGCAATTTCTGTGTTTCATCAACACTCTGATAGTCCTCAGATTACAGAATGCCTCCAGATGTGCATCGGAAACTACTACTGGTCTTCCAGGGATCGATCAAAGCGTAGACTGTTTGAGACATACCTCCCGTGGAGGAAGTGCGCATGGTGACTGTTGTAATCAATCCCGATGCAATTTCTGTGTTTCATCAACACTCTGATAGTCCACAGATTACAGAATGCCTCCAGAACTGCATCGGAAACTACTACTGTTCTTCCGGGGGAACGATCAAAGCGTAAACTCCTTGAGACATTACTCCCATGGAGGAAAGTGGGCATGGTGACTGTTGTATTCAATCCATGCATTTTCTGTGTTTCATCAACACTCTGATAGTCCACAGATTACAGAATGCCACGAGATGTGCATCGGAAACTACTACTGGCCTTCCAAGGAACGATCAAAGCGTAGACTCTTTCAGACATTACTCCCATGGAGGAAAGTGCGGATGGTGACTGTCGTATTCAATCCCGATGCAATTTCTGTGTTTCATCAACACCCTGATAGTCCACAGATTACAGAATGATACCGGATGTGCATCGGAAACTACTACTGGTCTTCCAGGGAGCGATCAAAGCGTAGACTGTTTGAGACATACCTCCCGTGGAAGAAAGTGCGCTTATTACTCCCATGGAGGAAAGTGCGCATGGTGACTGTTGTATTCAACCCCGATGCAATTTCTGTGTTTCATCAACACTCTGATAGTCCACAGATTACAGAATGCCTCCAGATGTGCATCGGAAACTACTACTGGTCTTCCAGGAAAGATCAAAGCGTAGACTCTTTGAGACATAACTCCCATGGAGGAAATTGCGCATAAAGACTGTTGTATTCAATTCCGATGCAATTTCTGTGTTTCATCAACACTCTGACAGTCCACAGAGTACAGAAAGCCTCCAGAGGTGCATCGGAAACTACTACTGGTCTTCCAGAGAACGATCAAAGCGTAGACTGTTTGAGACATTACTCCCATGGAGGAATGTGCGCACGGTGACTGTTGTATTCAATCCCGATGCAATTTCTGTCTTTCATCAACACTCTGATAGTCCACAAATTACAGAATGCCTCAAGATGTTCATCGGAAACTACTACTGGTCTTCCAGGGAACGATCAAAGCGTTGAGTATTTGAGACAATGCTCCCATGGAGGAAAGTGCGCATGGTGACTATTGTATTCAATCCCGATGCAATATCTGTGTTTCATCAACACTCTCATAGTCCACAGAGTACAGAAAGCCTCCAGATGTGCATCGGAAACTACTACTGGTTTTCCAGGGAACGATCAAAGCGTAGACTGTTTGAGAATTACTCCCATGAAGGAAAGTGCGCAACGTGACTGTTGTATTCAATCCCGATGCAATTTCTGTGTTTCATCAACACTCTGATACTCCACAGATTACAGAATGCCTCCAGATGTGCATCGGAAACTACTACTGGTCTTCCAGGGAACGATCAAAGCGTAGACTGTTTGAGATATTACTTTTATGGAGGAATGTGCGCATGGTGACTGTTGTATTCAATCCCAATGCAATTTCTGTGTTTCATCAACACTCTGATAGTCCTCAGATTACAGAATGCCTCCAGATGTTCATCGGAAACTACTACTGGTCTTCCAGGGAACGTTCAAAGCGTAGACTATTTGAAACATTACTTTTATGGAGGAATGTGCGCATGGTGACTGTTGTATTCAATCCCAATGCAATTTCTGTGTTTCATCAACACTCTGATAGTCTACAATTTACAGAAGGCCTCCAGATGTTCATCGGAAACTACTACTGGTCTTCCAGGGAACGATCAAAGCGTAGACTGTTTAAAACATTACTTTTATGGAGGAATGTGCGCATGGTTACTGTTGTATTCAATCCCGATGCAATTTCTGTGTTTCATCAACACTCTGATAGTCCTCAGATTACAGAATGCCTCCAGATGTGCATCGGAAACTACTACTGGTCTTCCAGGGATCGATCAAAGCGTAGACTGTTTGAGACATACCTCCCGTGGAGGAAGTGCGCATGGTGACTGTTGTATTCAATCCCGATGCAATTTCTGTGTTTCATCAACACTCTGATACTCCACAGATTACAGAATGGCTCCAGAAGTGCATCTGAAACTACTACTGTTCTTCCAGGGAACGATCAAAGCGTAAACTCCTTGAGACATTACTCCCATGGAGGAAAGTGCGCATGGTGACTGTTGTAATCAATCCACGCATTTTCTGTGTTTCATCAACACTCTGATAGTCCACAGATTACAGAATGCCACGAGATGTGCATCGGAAACTACTACTGGCCTTCCAAGGAACGATCAAAGCGTAGACACTTTCAGACATTACTCCCATGGAGGAAAGTGCGGATGGTGACTGTCGTATTCAATCCCGATGCAATTTCTGTGTTTCATCAACACTCTGATAGTCCACAGATTACAGAATGATACCGGATGTGCATCGGAAACTACTACTGGTCTTCCACGGAAAGATCAAAGCGTAGACTCTTTGAGACATAACTCCCATGGAGGAAATTGCGCATAAAGACTGCTGTATTCAATCCCGATGCAATTTCTGTGTTTCATCAACACTCTGACAGTCCACAGAGTACAGAAAGCCTCCAGATGTGCATCGGAAACTACTACTGGTCTTCCAGGGAACGATCAAAGCGTAGACTGTTTGAGACATTACTCCCATGGAGGAATGTGCGCATGGTGACTGTTGTATTCAATCCCGATGCAATTTCTGTGTTTCATCAACACTCTGATAGTCCACAAAATACAGAATGCCTCCAGATGTTCATCGGAAACTACTACTGGTCTTCCAGGGAACGATCAAAGCGTTGAGTATTTGAGACAATACTCCCATGGAGGAAAGTGCGCATGGTGACTATTGTATTCAATCCCGATGCAATTTCTGTGTTTCATCAACACTCTGATAGTCCACAGAGTACAGAAAGCCTCCAGATGTGCATCGGAAACTACTACTGGTCTTCCAGGGAACGATCAAATCGTAGACTGTTTGAGACATTATTCCCAAGGAGGAAAGTGCGCATGGTGACTGTTGTAATCAATCCCGATGCAATTTCTGTGTTTCATCAACACTCTGATAGTCCACAGATTACAGAATGCCTCCAGAAGTGCATCGGAAACTACTACTGTTCTTCCAGGGAACGATCAACGCGTAGACTGTTTGAGACATTACTTTTATGGAGGAATGTGCGCAAGGTGACTGTTGTATTCAATCCCGATGCAATTTCTGTGTTTCGCAAATACTCTGATAGTCTTCAGATTACAGAATGCTTCCAGATGTGCATCGGAAACTACTACTGGTTTTCCAGGGAACGATCAAAGCGTAGACTGTTTGAGAATTACTCCCATGAAGGAAAGTGCGCAACGTGACTGTTGTATTCAATCCCGATGAAATTTCTGTGTTTCATCAACACTCTGATACTCCACAGATTACAGAATGCCTCCAGATGTGCATCGGAAACTACTACTGGTCTTCCAGGGAACGATCAAAGCGTAGACTGTTTGAGATATTACTTTTATGGAGGAATGTGCGCATGGTGACTGTTGTATTCAATCCCAATGCAATTTCTGTGTTTCATCAACACTCTGATAGTCCTCAGATTACAGAATGACTCCAGATGTTCATCGGAAACTACTACTGGTCTTCCAGGGAACGTTTAAAGCGTAGACTATTTGAAACATTACTTTTATGGAGGAATGTGCGCATGGTTACTGTTGTATTCAATCCCGATGCAATTTCTGTGTTTCATCAACACTCTGATAGTCTACAATTTACAGAAGGCCTCCAGATGTTCATCGGAAACTACTACTGGTTTTCCAGGGAACGATCAAAGCGTAGACTGTTTGAGACATTACTTTTATGGAGGAATGTGCGCATGGTTACTGTTGTATTCAATCCCGATGCAATTTCTGTGTTTCATCAACACTCTGATAGTCCTCAGATTACAGAATGCCTCCAGATGTGCATCGGAAACTACTACTGGTCTTCCAGGGATCGATCAAAGCGTAGACTGATTGAGACATACCTCCCGTGGAGGAAGTTCGCATGGTGACTGTTGTATTCAATCCCGATGCAATTTCTGTGTTTCATCAACACTCTGATACTCCACAGATTACAGAATGCCTCCGGAAGTGCATCGGAAACTACTACTGTTCTTCCAGGTAACGATCAAAGCGTAAACTCCTTGAGACATTACTCCCATGGAGGAAAGTGCGCATGGTGACTGTTGTAATCAATCCACGCATTTTCTGTGTTTCATCAACACTTTGATAGTCCACAGATTACAGAATGCCACTAGATGTGCATCGGAAACTACTACTGGCCTTCCAAGGAACGATCAAAGCGTAGACTCTTTCAGACATTACTCCCATGGAGGAAAGTGCGGATGGTGACTGTAGTATTCAATCCCGATGCAATTTCTGTGTTTCATCAACACTCTGATAGTCCACAGATTACAGAATGATACCGGATGTGCATCGGAAACTACTACTGGTCTTCCAGGGAGCGATCAAAGCGTAGACTGTTTGAGACATACCTCCCGTGGAAGAAAGTGCGCTTATTACTCCCATGGAGGAAAATGCGCATGGTGACTGTTGTATTCAATCCCGATGCAATTTCTGTGTTTCATCAACACTCTGATAGTCCACAGATTACAGAATGCCTCCAGATGTGCATCGGAAACTACTACTGGTCTTCCACGGAAAGATCAAAGCGTAGGCTCTTTGAGACATAACTCCCATGGAGGAAATTGCGCATAAAGACTGTTGTATTCAATCCCGATGCAATTTCTGTGTTTCATCAACACTCTGACAGTCCACAGAGTACAGAAAGCCTCCAGATGTGCATCGGAAACTACTACTGGTCTTCCACGGAACGATCAAAGCGTAGACTGTTTGAGACATTACTCCTATGAAGGAATGTGCGCATGGTGACTGTTGTATTCAATCCCGATGCAATTTCTGTGTTTCATCAACACTCTGATAGTCCACAAATTACAGAATGCCTCCAGATGTTCATCGGAAACTACTACAGGTCTTCCAGGGAACGATCAAAGCGTTGAGTATTTGAGACAATACTCCCATGGAGGAAAGTGCGCATGGTGGCTATTGTATTCAATCCCGATGCAATTTCTGTGTTTCCTCAACACTCGGATAGTCCACAGAGTACAGAAAGCCTCCAGATGTGCATCGGAAACTACTACTGGTCTTCCAGGGAACGATCAAATCGTAGACTGTTTGAGACATACCTCCCGTGGAGGAAAGTGCGCATGGTGCCTGGCGTATTCAATCCCGATGCATTTTCTGTGTTTCATCAACACTCTGATAGTCCACAGATTACAGAATGATACCAGATGTGCATCGGAAACTACTACTGGTCTTCCAGGGAACGATCAAAGCTTAGACTGTTTGAGAATTACTCCCATAGAGGAAAGTGCGCATGGTGACTGTTGTAATTAATCCCGAAGCAATTTCTGTGTTTCATCAACACTCTGATAGTCCACAGATTACAGAATGCCACCAGATGTGCATCGGAAACTACTACTGGTCTTCCAGGGAACGATCAAAGCTTAGACTGTTTGAGAATTACTCCCATAGAGGAAAGTGCGCATGGTGACTGTTGTAATTAATCCCGAAGCAATTTCTGTGTTTCATCAACACTCTGATAGTCCACAGATTACAGAATGCCTCCAGATGTGCATCGGAAACTACTACTGGTCTTCCAGGGAACGATCAAAGCGTAGACTCTTTCAGACATTACTCCCATGGAGGAAAGTGCGGATGGTGACTGTTGTATTCAACCCCGATGCAATTTCTGTGTTTCATCAACACTCTGATAGTCCACAGAGTACAGAAAGCCTCCAGATGTGCATCGGAAACTACTACTGGTCTTCCAGGGAACGATCAAAGCGTAGACTGTTAGAGACATTACTCTCATGGAGGAAAGTGCGCATGGTGACTGTTGTATTCAATCCCGATGCAATTTCTGTGTTTCATCAACACTCTGATAGTACTCAGATTACAGAATGCCTCCAGATGTGCATCGGATACTACTACTGGTCTTCCAGGGAACGATCAAAGCGTAGACTGTGTGGGACATTACTCCCATGGAGGTAAGTGCACATAATGATTGTTGTATTCAATCCCGATTCAATTCCTGTGTTTCATCAACACTCTGATACTCCACAGATTACCTAATGCCTCCAGATGTGCATGGGAAACTACTACTGGTCTTCCAGGGAACGATCAAAACGTAAACTCTTTGAGACATTACTCCCATGGAGGAAAGTGCGCATCGTGACTGTTGTATTCAATCCCGATGCAATTTCTGTGTTCCATCTACACTCTGATAGTCCACAGACTACAGAATGCCTCCAGATGTGCATCGGAAGCTACTACTGGTCTTCCAGGGAAAGATCAAAGCGTAGACTTTTTGAGACATAACTCCCATGGAGGAAACTGCGCATGGAGACGGTTGTATACAATCCCGATGCAATTTCTGTTTTGCATCAACACTCTAACTGTCCACAGAGTACAGAAAGCCTCCAGATGTGCATCGGAAACTACTACTGGTCTTCCAGGAAACGATCAGAGCGTAGACTGTTTGAGAATTACTCCCATAGAGGAAAGTGCGCATTGTGACTGTTGTATTTAATCCCGATGCAATTTCTGTGTTTCATCAACACTCTGATAGTCCACAGGTTACAGAATGCCTCCAGATGTGCATCGGAAACTACTACTGGTCTTCCAGGGAACGATCATAGCGTAGACTCTTTCAGACATTACTCCCATGGAGGAAAGTGCGGATGGTGACTGTTGTATTCAATCCCGATGCAATTTCTGTGTTTCATCAACACTCTGATAGTCCACAGACTACAGAATGCCTCCAGATGTGCATTGGAAGCTACTACTGGTCTTCCAGAGAAAGATCAAAGCGTAGACTCCTTGAGACATAACTCCCATGGAGGAAACTGCGGATGGAGACTGTTGTATTCAATCCCGATGCAATTTCTGTGTTTCATCAACACTCCGACAGTCCACAGAGTACAGAAAGCCTCCAGATGTGCATCGGAAACTACTACTGGTCTTCCAGGGAACGATCAAAGCGTAGCCGGTTTGAGAATTACTCCCATGAAGGAAAGTGCGCATGGTGACTGTTGTATTCAATGCCGATGCAATTTCTGTGTTTCATCAACACTCTGATACTCCACAGATTACAGAATGCCTCCAGATGTGCATCGGAAACTACTACTGGTCTTCCAGGGAACGATCAAAGCGTTGACTGTTTGAGACATACCTCCCGTGGAGGAAAGTGCGCATGGTGACTGTTGTATTCAATCCCGATGCAATTTCTGTGTTTCATCAACAATCCGATAGTCCACAGATTACACAATGCCACCAGTTGTGCATCGGAAACTACTACTGGTCTTCCAAGGAACGATCAAAGCGTAGACTATTTGAGACACTACTTTTATGGAGGAATATGCGCATGGTGACTGTTGTATTCAATCCCAATGCAATTTCTGTGTTTCATCAACACTCTGATAGTCCTCAGATTACAGAATGCCTCCAGATGTTCATCGGAAACTACTACTGGTATTCCAGGGAGTGTTCAAAGCGTAGACTATTTGAAACATTACTTTTATGGAGGAATGTGCGCATGGTGACTGTTGTATTCAATCCCAATGCAATTTCTGTGTTTCATCAACACTCTGATAGTCTACAATTTACAGAAGGCCTCCAGATGTTCATCGCAAACTACTACTGGTCTTCCAGGGAACGATCAAAGCGTAGACTGTTTGAGACATTACTTTTATGGAGGAATGTAAGCATGGTTACTGTTGTATTCAATCCCGATGCAATTTCTGTGTTTCATCAACACTGTGATACTCCACAGATTACAGAATGCCTCCAGATGTGCATCGGAAACTACTACTGGTCTTCCAGGGAACGATCAAAGCGTAGACTCTTTCAGACATTACTCCCATGGAGGAAAGTGCGGTTGGTGACTGTTGTATTCAATCCCGATGCAATTTCTGTGTTTCGTCAACACTCTAATAGGACACAGATTACAGAATGCCACCAGATGTTCATCGGAAACTACAACTGGTCTTCCAGGGAACGATCAAATCGTAGACTGTTTGAGACATTAATACCGTGGAGGAAAGTGCGCATGGTGACTGTTGTATTCAGTCCCGATGCAATTTTTGTGTTTCATCAACACTCTGATAGTCCATAGATTACAGAATGTCTCCAGATGTTCATCGGAAACTACTACTGGTCTTCCAGGGAACGTTCAAAGTGTAGACTATTTGAGACATTACTTTTATGGAGGTATGTGCGCATGGTGAATGATGTATACAATCCCGATGCAATTTCTGTTTTGCATCAACACTCTAACTGTCCACAGAGTACAGAAAGCCTCCAGATGTGCATCGGAAACTACTACTGGTCTTCCAGGGAACGATCAGAGCGTAGACTGTTTGAGAATTACTCCCATAGAGGAAAGTGCGCATTGTGACTGTTGTATTTAATCCCGATGCAATTTCTGTGTTTCATCAACACTCTGATAGTCCACAGGTTACAGAATGCCTCCAGATGTGCATCGGAAACTACTACTGGTCTTCCAGGGAACGATCATAGCGTAGACTCTTTCAGACATTACTCCCATGGAGGAAAGTGCGGATGGTGACTGTTGTATTCAATCCCGATGCAATTTCTGTGTTTCATCAACACTCTGATAGTCCACAGACTACAGAATGCCTCCAGATGTGCATTGGAAGCTACTACTGGTCTTCCAGAGAAAGATCAAAGCGTAGACTCCTTGAGACATAACTCCCATGGAGGAAACTGCGGATGGAGACTGTTGTATTCAATCCCGATGCAATTTCTGTGTTTCATCAACACTCCGACAGTCCACAGAGTACAGAAAGCCTCCAGATGTGCATCGGAAACTACTACTGGTCTTCCAGGGAACGATCAAAGCGTAGCCGGTTTGAGAATTACTCCCATGAAGGAAAGTGCGCATGGTGACTGTTGTATTCAATGCCGATGCAATTTCTGTGTTTCATCAACACTCTGATACTCCACAGATTACAGAATGCCTCCAGATGTGCATCGGAAACTACTACTGGTCTTCCAGGGAACGATCAAAGCGTTGACTGTTTGAGACATACCTCCCGTGGAGGAAAGTGCGCATGGTGACTGTTGTATTCAATCCCGATGCAATTTCTGTGTTTCATCAACAATCCGATAGTCCACAGATTACACAATGCCACCAGTTGTGCATCGGAAACTACTACTGGTCTTCCAAGGAACGATCAAAGCGTAGACTATTTGAGACACTACTTTTATGGAGGAATATGCGCATGGTGACTGTTGTATTCAATCCCAATGCAATTTCTGTGTTTCATCAACACTCTGATAGTCCTCAGATTACAGAATGCCTCCAGATGTTCATCGGAAACTACTACTGGTATTCCAGGGAGTGTTCAAAGCGTAGACTATTTGAAACATTACTTTTATGGAGGAATGTGCGCATGGTGACTGTTGTATTCAATCCCAATGCAATTTCTGTGTTTCATCAACACTCTGATAGTCTACAATTTACAGAAGGCCTCCAGATGTTCATCGCAAACTACTACTGGTCTTCCAGGGAACGATCAAAGCGTAGACTGTTTGAGACATTACTTTTATGGAGGAATGTAAGCATGGTTACTGTTGTATTCAATCCCGATGCAATTTCTGTGTTTCATCAACACTGTGATACTCCACAGATTACAGAATGCCTCCAGATGTGCATCGGAAACTACTACTGGTCTTCCAGGGAACGATCAAAGCGTAGACTCTTTCAGACATTACTCCCATGGAGGAAAGTGCGGTTGGTGACTGTTGTATTCAATCCCGATGCAATTTCTGTGTTTCGTCAACACTCTAATAGGACACAGATTACAGAATGCCACCAGATGTTCATCGGAAACTACAACTGGTCTTCCAGGGAACGATCAAATCGTAGACTGTTTGAGACATTAATACCGTGGAGGAAAGTGCGCATGGTGACTGTTGTATTCAGTCCCGATGCAATTTTTGTGTTTCATCAACACTCTGATAGTCCATAGATTACAGAATGTCTCCAGATGTTCATCGGAAACTACTACTGGTCTTCCAGGGAACGTTCAAAGTGTAGACTATTTGAGACATTACTTTTATGGAGGTATGTGCGCATGGTGAATGATGTATTCAATCCCGATGCAATTTCTGTGTTACATCAACACTCTGATAGTCCTCAGATTACAGAATGCCTCCCGATGTGCATCGGAAACTACTACTGGTCTTCCAGGGAACGATCAAAGCGTTGACTGTTTGAGACATACCTCCCGTGGAGGAAAGTGCGCATGGTGACTGTTGTATTCAATCCCGATGCAATTTCTGTGTTCCATCTACACTCTGATAGTCCACAGACTACAGAATGCCTCCAGATGTGCATCGGAAGCTACTACAGGTCTTCCAGGGAAAGATCAAAGCGTAGACTTTTTGAGACATAACTCCCATGGAGGAAACTGCGCATGGAGACTGTTGTATACAATCCCGATGCAATTTCTGTTTTGCATCAACACTCTGACAGTCCACAGAGTACAGAAAGCCTCCAGATGTGCATCGGAAACTACTACTGGTCTTCCAGGGAACGATCAAATCGTAGACCGTTTGAGAATTACTCCCATAGGGGAAAGTGCGCATTCTGACTGTTGTATTTAATCCCGATGCATTTTCTGTGTTTCATCAACACTCTGATAGTCCACAGATTACAGAATGCCTCCAGATGTGCATCGGAAACTACTACTGGTCTTCCAGGGAACGATCATAGCGTAGACTCTTTCAGACATTACTCCAATGGAGGAAAGTGCGGATGGTGACTGTTGTATTCAATCCCGATGCAATTTCTGTGTTTCATCAACACTCTGATAGTCCACAGACTACAGTATGCCTCCAGATGTGCATTGGAAGCTACTACTGGTCTTCCAGAGAAAGATCAAAGCGTAGACTCCTTGAGACATAACTCCCATGGAGGAAACTGCGGATGGAGACTGTTGTATTCAATCCCGATGCAATTTCTGTGTTTCATCAACACTCTGACAGTCCACAGAGTGCAGAAAGCCTCCAGATGTGCATCGGAAACTACTACTGGTCTTCCAGGGAACGATCAAAGCGTAGCCGGTTTGAGAATTACTCCCATGAAGGAAAGTGCGCATGGTGACTGTTGTATTCAATGCCGATGCAATTTCTGTGTTTCATCAACACTCTGATACTCCACAGATTACAGAATGCCTCCAGATGTGCATCGGAAACTACTACTGGTCTTCCAGGGAACGATCAAAGCGTAGACTCTTTCAGACATTACTCCCATGGAGGAAAGTGCGGTTGGTGACTGTTGTATTCAATCCCGATGCAATTTCTGTGTTTCGTCAACACTCTGATAGGACACAGATTACAGAATGCCACCAGATGTTCATCGGAAACTACTACTGGTCTTCCAGGGAACGATCAAATCGTAGACTGTTTGAGACATTACTACCGTGGAGGAATGTGCGCATGGTGACTGTTGTATTCAGTCCCGATGCAATTTCTGTGTTTCATCAACACTCTGATAGTCCATAGATTACAGAATGTCTCCAGATGTTCATCGGAAACTACTACTGGTCTTCCAGGGAACGTTCAAAGTGTAGACTATTTGAGACATTACTTTTATGGAGGTATGTGCACATGGTAAATGATGTATTCAATCCAGATGCAATGTCTGTGTTACATCAACACTCTGATAGTCCTCAGATTACAGAATGCCTCCAGATGTGCATCGGAAACTACTACTGGTCTTCCAGGGAACGATCAAAGCGTTGACTGTTTGAGACGTACCTCCCGTGGAGGAAAGTGCGCATGGTGACTGTTGTATTCAATCCCGATGCAATTTCTGTGTTTCATCAGCACTCCGATAGTCCACAGATTACACAATGCCACCAGTTGTGCATCGGAAACTACTACTGGTCTTCCAGGGAACGATCAAAGCGTAGACAGTTTGAGACATACCTCCCATGGAGGAAAGTGCGCATGGTGACCGTTGTATTCAATCCCGGTGCAATTTCTCTGTTTCATCAACACTGTGGTAGTCCAATGATTACAGAATGCCGCCAGGAGTTCATCGGAAACTACTACTGGTCTTCCAGGGAACGTTCAATGCGTAGACTCTTTGAGACATTACTACCGTGGAGGAAAGTGCGCATGGTGACTGTTGTATTCAATCCCGATGCATTTTCTGTGTTTCATCAACACTCTGATAGTCTACAATTTACAGAAGGCCTCCAGATGTTCATCGGAAACTACTACTGGTCTTCCAGGGAACGATCAAAGCGTAGACTGTTTGAGACATTTCTTTTATCTAGGAATGTGCGCATGGTGACTGTTGTATTCAATCCCGATGCAATTTCTGTGTTTCATCAACACTCTGATAGTCCTCAGATTGCAGAATGCCTCCAGATGTTCATCGGAAACTACTACTGGTCTTCCAGGGATCGATCAAAGCGTAGACTGTTTGAGACACACCTCCCGTGGAGGAAAGTGCGCATGGTGACTGTTGTATTCAATCCCGATGCAATTTCTGTGTTTAATCAACACTCTGATACTCCACAGATTACAGAATGCCTACAGATGTGCATCGGAAACTACTACTGGTCTTCCAGCTAACGATCAAAGCGTAGACTGTTTGAGATATTACTCCCATGGAGGAAAGTGCGCATGGTGAATGTTGTATTCAATCCCGATGAAATTTCTGTGTTTCATCAACACTCTGATAGTCCACAGATTACAGAATGCATCCAGAAGTGCATCGTAAACTACTACTGTTCTTCCAGGGAACGATCAAAGCGTAAACTCCTTGACACATTACTCCCCTGGAGGAAAGTGCGCATGGTGACTGTTGTATTCAATCCCGATGCAATTTCTGTGTTTCATCAACACACTGATAGTCCACAGATTACAGAATGCCACGAGGTGTGCATTGGAAACTACTACTGGTCTTCCAAGGAACGATCAAAGCGTAGACTATTTGAGACATTACTTTTATGGAGGAATATGCGCATGGTGACTGTTGTATTCAATCCCAATGCTATTTCTGTGTTTCATCAACACTCTGATAGTCCTCAGATTACAGAATGCCTCCAGATGTTCATCGGAAACTACTACTGGTCTTCCAGGGAACGTTCAAAGCGTAGACTATTTGAAACATTACTTTTATGGAGGAATGTGCGCATGGTGACTGTTTTATTCAATCCCAATGCAATTTCTGTGTTTCATCAACACTCTGATAGTCTACAATTTACAGAAGGCCTCCAGATGTTCATCGGAAACTACTAATGGTCTTCCAGGGAACGATCAAAGCGTAGACTGTTTGAGACATTAATTTTATGGAGGAATGTGCGCATGGTTACTGTTGTATTCAATCCCGATGCAATTTCTGTGTTTCATCAACACTCTGATAGTCCTCAGATTACAGAATGCCTCCAGATGTGCATCGGAAACTACTACTGGTCTTCCAGGGATCGATCAAAGCGTAGACTGTTTGAGACATACCTCCCGTGGAGGAAGTGCGCATGGTGACTGTTGTAATCAATCCCGATGCAATTTCTGTGTTTCATCAACACTCTGATAGTCCACAGATTACAGAATGCCTCCAGAAGTGCATCGGAAACTACTACTGTTCTTCCGGGGGAACGATCAAAGCGTAAACTCCTTGAGACATTACTCCCATGGAGGAAAGTGGGCATGGTGACTGTTGTATTCAATCCATGCATTTTCTGTGTTTCATCAACACTCTGATAGTCCACAGATTACAGAATGCCTCCAGAAGTGCATCGGAAACTACTACTGGTCTTCCAGAGAAAGATCAAAGCGTAGACTCCTTGAGACATAACTCCCATGGAGGAAAATGCGGATGGAGACTGTTGTATTCAATCCCGATGCAATTTCTGTGTTTCATCAACACTCTGACAGTCCACAGAGTACAGAAAGCCTCCAGATGTGCATCGGAAACTACTACTGGTCTTCCAGGGAACGATCAAAGCGTAGCCTGTTTGAGAATTACTCCCATGAAGGAAAGTGCGCATGGTGACTGTTGTATTCAATGCCGATGCAATTTCTGTGTTTCATCAACACTCTGATACTCCACAGATTACAGAATGCCTCCAGATGTGCATCGGAAACTACTACTGGTCTTCCAGGGAACGATCAAATCGTAGACTCTTTCAGACATTACTCCCATGGAGGAAAGTGCGGTTGGTGACTGTTGTAATCAATCCCGATGCAATTTCTGTGTTTCGTCAACACTCTGATAGGACACAGATTACAGAATGCCACCAGATGTGCATCGGAAACTACTACTGGTCTTCCAGGGAACGATCAAAGCGTTGACTGTTTGAGACATACCTCCCGTGGAGGAAAGTGCGCATGGTGACTGTTGTATTCAATCCCGATGCAATTTCTGTGTTTCATCAACACTCCGATAGTCCACAGATTACACAATGCCACCAGTTGTGCATCGGAAACTACTACTGGTCTTCCAGGGAACGATCAAAGCGTAGACAGTTGGAGACATACCTCCCATGGAGGAAAGTGCGCATGGTGACCGTTGTATTCAATCCCGGTGCAATTTCTGTGTTTCATCAACACTGTGGTAGTCCAATGATTACAGAATGCCGCCAGATGTTCATCGGAAACTACTACTGGTCTTCCAGGGAACGTTCAATGCGTAGACTCTTTGAGACATTACTACCGTGGAGGAAAGTGCGCATGGTGACTGTTGTATTCAATCCCGATGCATTTTCTGTGTTTCATCAACACTCTGATAGTCTACAATTTACAGAAGGCCTCCAGATGTTCATCGGAAACTACTACTGGTCTTCCAGGGAACGATCAAAGCGTAGACTGTTTGAGACATTACTTTTATCTAGGAATGTGCGCATGGTGACTGTTGTATTCAATCCCGATGCAATTTCTGTGTTTCATCAACACTCTGATAGTCCTCAGATTGCAGAATGCCTCCTGATGTTCAATGGAAACTACTACTGGTCTTCCAGGGATCGATCAAAGCGTAGACTGTTTGAGACACACCTACCGTGGAGGAAAGTGCGCATGGTGACTGTTGTATTCAATCCCGATGCAATTTCTGTGTTTAATCAACACTCTGAATCTCCACAGATTACAGAATGCCTGCAGATGTGCATCGGAAACTACTACTGGTCTTCCAGCTAACGATCAAAGCGTAGACTGTTTGAGATATTACTCCCATGGAGGAAAGTGCGCATGGTGATTGTTGTATTCAATCCCGATGCAATTTCTGTGTTTCATCAACACTCTGATAGTCCACAGATTACAGAATGCCTCCAGAAGTGCATCGGAAACCACTACTGTTCTTCCAGGGAACGATCAAAGCGTAAACACCTTGAGACATTACTCCCATGAAGGAAAGTGCGCATGGTGACTGTTGTATTCAATCCACGCATTTTCTGTGTTTCATCAACACACTGACAGTCCACAGATTACAGAATGCCACGAGGTGTGCATTGGAAACTACTACTGGTCTTCCAAGGAACGTTCAAAGCGTAGACTATTTGAGACATTACTTTTATGGAGGAATATGCGCATGGTGACTGTTGTATTCAATCCCAATGCAATTTCTGTGTTTCGTCAACACTCTGATAGTCCTCAGATTACAGAATGCCTCCAGATGTTCATCGGAAACTACTACTGGTCTTCCAGGGAGTGTTCAAAGCGTAGACTATTTGAAACATTACTTTTATGGAAGAATGTGCGCATGGTGACTGTTGTATTCAATCCCAATGCAATTTCTGAGTTTCATCAACACTCTGATAGTCTACAATTTACAGAAGGCCTCCAGATGTTCATCGGAAACTACTACTGGTCTTCCAGGGAACGATCAAAGCGTAGACTGTTTGAGACATTACTTTTATGGAGGAATGTGCGCATGGTTACTGTTGTATTCAATCCCGATGCAATTTCTGTGTTTCATCAACACTCTGATACTCCACAGATTGCAGAATGCCTACAGATGTGCATCGGAAACTACTACTGGTCTTCCAGCTAACGATCAAAGCGTAGACTGTTTGAGATATTACTCCAATGGAGGAAAGTGCGCATGGTGACTGTTGTATTCAATCCCGATGCAATTTCTGTGTTTCATCAGCACTCTGATAGTCCACAGATTACAGAATGCCTCCAGAAGTGCATCGGAAACTACTACTGTTCTTCCAGGGAACGATCAAAGCGTAAACTCCTTGAGACATTACTCCCATGGAGGAAAGTGCGCATGGAGACTGTTGTATTCAATCCATGCATTTTCTGTGTTTCATCAACACTCTGATAGTCCACAGATTACAGAATGCCACGAGATGTGCATCGGAAACTACTACTGGCCTTCCAAGGAACGATCAAAGCGTAGACTCTTTCAGACATTACTCCCATGCAGGAAAGTGCGGATGGTGACTGTCGTATTCAATCGCGATGCAATTTCTGTGTTTCATCAACACTCCGATAGTCCACAGATTACAGAATGATACCGGATGTGCATCGGAAACTACTACTGGTCTTCCAGGGAGCGATCAAAGCGTAGACTGTTTGAGACATACCTCCCGTGAAAGAAAGTGCGCTTATTACTCCCATGGAGGAAAGTGCGCATGGTGACTGTTGTATTCAATCCCGATGCAATTTCTGTGTTTCATCAACACTCTGATAGTCCACAGATTACTTAATGCCTCCAGATGTGCATCGGAAACTACTACTGGTCTTCCAGGGAAAGATCAAAGCGTAGACTCTTTGAGACATAACTCCCATGGAGGAAATTGCGCATAAAGACTGTTGTATTCAATCCCGATGCAATTTCTGTGTTTCATCAACACTCTGACAGTCCACAGAGTACAGAAAGCCTCCAGAGGTGCATCGGAAACTACTACTCGTCTTCCAGGGAACGATCAAAGCGTAGACTGTTTGAGACATTACTCCCATGGAGGAATGTGCGCATGGTGACTGTTGTATTCAATCCCGATGCAATTTCTGTGTTTCATCAACACTCTGATAGTCCACTAATTACAGAATGCCTCCAGATGTTAATCGGAAAATACTACTGGTCTTCCAGGGAACGATCAAAGCGTTGAGTATTTGAGACAATACTCCCATGGAGGAAAGTGCGCATGGTGACTATTGTATTCAATCCCGATGCAATTTCTGTGTTTCCCAAGTACTCTGATAGTCCTCAGATTACAGAATGCTTCCAGATGTGCATCGGAAACTACTACTGGTCTTCCAGGGAACGATCAAAGCGTAGACTGTTTGAGAATTACTCCCATGAAGGAAAGTGCGCAACGTGACTGTTGTATTCAATCCCGATGCAATTTCTGTGTTTCATCAACACTCTGATACTCCACAGATTACAGAATGCCTCCAGATGTGCATCGGAAACTACTACTGGTCTTCCACTGAACGATCAAAGCGTAGACTGTTTGAGATATTACTTTTATGGAGGAATGTGCGCATGGTGACTGTTGTATTCAATCCCAATGCAATTTCTGTGTTTCATCAACACTCTGATAGTCCTCAGATTACAGAATGCCTCCAGATGTTCATCGGAAACTACTACTGGTCTTCCAGGGAACGATCAAAGCGTAGACTGTTTGAGATATTACTTTTATGGAGGAATGTGCGCATGGTGACTGTTGTATTCAATCCCAATGCAATATCTGTGTTTCATCAACTCTCTGATAGTCCACAGATTACAGAATGCCTCCAGAAGTGCATCGGAAACTACTACTGTTCTTCCAGGGAACGATCAAAGCGTAAACTCCTTGAGATATTACTCCCATGGAGGAAAGTGCGCATGGTGACTGTTGTATTCAATCCCGATGCAATTTCTGTGTTTCATCAACACTCTTATAGTCCACAGATTAGAGAATGCCACGAGATGTGCATCGGAAACTACTACTGGTCTTCGAAGGAACGATCAAAGCGTAGACTATTTGAGACATTACTTTTATGGAGGAATTTGCGCATGGTGACTGTTGTATTCAATCCCAATGCAATTTCTGTGTTTCATCAACACTCTGATAGTCCTCAGATTACAGAATGCCTCCAGATGTTCATCGGAAACTACTACTGGTCTTCCAGGGAACGTTCAAAGCGTAGACTATTTGAAACATTACTTTTATGGAGGAATGTGCGCATGGTGACTGTTGTATTCAATCCCAATGCAATTGCTGTGTTTCATCAACACTCTGATAGTCTACAATTTACAGAAGGCCTCCAGATGTTCATCGGAAACTACTACTGGTCTTCCAGGGAACGATCAAAGCGTAGACTGTTTGAGACATTAATTTTATGGAGGAATGTGCGCATGGTTACTGTTGTATTCAATCCCGATGCAATTTCTGTGTTTCATCAACACTCTGATAGTCCTCAGATTACAGAATGCCTCCAGATGTGCATCGGAAACTACTACTGGTCTTCCAGGGATCGATCAAAGCGTAGACTGTTTGAGACATACCTCCCGTGGAGGAAGTGCGCATGGTGACTGTTGTAATCAATCCCGATGCAATTTCTGTGTTTCATCAACACTCTGATAGTCCACAGATTACAGAATGCCTCCAGATGTGCATCGGAAACTACTACTGGTCTTCCAGGGAAAGATCAAAGCGTAGACTCTTTGAGACATAACTCCCATGGAGGAAATTGCGCATAAAGACTGTTGTATTCAATCCCGATGCAATTTCTGTGTTTCATCAACACTCTGACAGTCCACAGAGTACAGAAAGCCTCCAGAGGTGCATCGGAAACTACTACTGGTCTTCCAGGGAACGATCAAAGCGTAGACTGTTTGAGACATTACTCCCATGGAGGAATGTGTGCATGGAGACTGTTGTATTCAATCCCGATGCAATTTCTGTGTTTCATCAACACTCTGATAGTCCACAAATTACAGAATGTCTCCAGATGTTCATCGGAAACTACTACTGGTCTTCCAGGGAACGATCAAAGCGTAGACTGTTTGAGATATTACTTTTATGGAGGAATGTGCGCACGGTGACTGTTGTATTCAATCCCGATGCAATTTCTGTGTTTCATCAACACTCCTATAGTCCACAGATTACAGAATGCCACGAGATGTGCATCGGAAACTACTACTGGTCTTCGAAGGAACGATCAAAGCGTAGACTATTTGAGACATTACTTTTATGGAGGAATTTGCGCATGGTGACTGTTGTATTCAATCCCAATGCAATTTCTGTGTTTCATCAACACTCTGATAGTCCTCAGATTACAGAATGCCTCCAGATGTTCATCGGAAACTACTACTGGTCTTCCAGGGAACGTTCAAAGCGTAGACTATTTGAAACATTACTTTTATGGAGGAATGTGCGCATGGTGACTGTTGTATTCAATCCCAATGCAATTTCTGTGTTTCATCAACACTCTGATAGTCTACAATTTACAGAAGGCCTCCAGATGTTCATCGGAAACTACTACTGGTCTTCCAGGGAACGATCAAAGCGTAGACTGTTTGAGACATTAATTTTATGGAGGAATGTGCGCATGGTTACTGTTGTATTCAATCCGGATGCAATTTCTGTGTTTCATCAACACTCTGATAGTCCTCAGATTACAGAATGCCTCCAGATGTGCATCGGAAACTACTACTGGTCTTCCAGGGATCGATCAAAGCGTAGACTGTTTGAGACATACCTCCCGTGGAGGAAGTGCGCATGGTGACTGTTGTAATCAATCAAGATGCAATTTCTGTGTTTCATTAACACTCTGATAGCCCACAGATTACAGAATGCCTCCAGATGTGCATCGGAAACTACTACTGGTCTTCCAGGGAAAGATCAAAGCGTAGACTCTTTGAGACATAACTCCCATGGAGGAAATGCGCATAAAGACTGTTGTATTCAATCCCGATGCAATTTCTGTGTTTCATCAACACTCTGACAGTCCACAGAGTACAGAAAGCCTCCAGAGGTGCATCGGAAACTACTACTGGTCTTCCAGGGAACGATCAAAGCGTAGACTGTTTGAGACATTACTCCCAAGGAGGAATGTGTGCATGGTGACTGTTGTATTCAATCCCGATGCAATTTCTGTGTTTCATCAACACTCTGATAGTCCACAAATTACAGAATGCCTCCAGATGTTCATCGGAAACTACTACTGGTCTTCCAGGGAACGATCAACGCGTAGACTGTTTGAGACATTACTTTTATGGAGGAATGTGCGCATGGTGACTGTTGTATTCAATCCCAATGCAATTTCTGTGTTTCATCAACACTCTGATAATCCTCAGATTACAGAATGCCTCCAGATGTTCATCAGAAACTACTACTGGTCTTCCAGGGAACGTTCAAAGCGTAGACTATTTGAAACATTACTTTTATGGAGGAAAGTGCGCATGGTGACTGTTGTATTCAATCCCATTGCAATTTCTGTGTCTCATCAACACTCTGATAGTCTACAATTTACAGAAGGCCCCAGATGTTCATCGGAAACTACTACTGGTCTTCCAGGGAACGATCAAAGCGTAGACTGTTTGAGACATTACTTTTATGGAGGAATGTGCGCATGGTTACTGCTGTATTCAATCCCGATGCAATTTCTGTGTTTCATCAACACTCTGATAGTCCACAAATTACAGAATGCCTCCAGATGTTCATCGGAAACTACTACTGGTCTTCCAGGGAACGATCAACGCGTAGACTGTTTGAGACATTACTTTTATGGAGGAATGTGCGCATGGTGACTGTTGTATTCAATCCCAATGCAATATCTGTGTTTCATCAACACTCTGATAATGCTCAGATTACAGAATGCCTCCAGATGTTCATCAGAAACTACTACTGGTCTTCCAGGGAACGTTCAAAGCGTAGACTATTTGAAACATTACTTTTATGGAGGAAAGTGCGCATGGTGACTGTTGTATTCAATCCCAATGCAATTTCTGTGTCTCATCAACACTCTGATAGTCTACAATTTACAGAAGGCCCCAGATGTTCATCGGAAACTACTACTGGTCTTCCAGGGAACGATCAAAGCGTAGACTGTTTGAGACATTACTTTTATGGAGGAATGTGCGCATGGTTACTGTTGTATTCAATCCCGATGCAATTTCTGTGTTTCATCAACACTCTGATAGTCCTCAGATTACAGAATGCCTCCAGTTGTGCATCGGAAACTACTACTGGTCTTCCAGGGATCGATCAAAGCGTAGACTGTTTGAGACATACCTCCCGTGGAGGAAGTGCGCATGGTGACTGTTGTAATCAATCAAGATGCAATTTCTGTGTTTCATTAACACTCTGATAGCCCACAGATTACAGAATGCCTCCAGATGTGCATCGGAAACTACTACTGGTCTTCCAGGGAAAGATCAAAGCGTAGACTCTTTGAGACATAACTCCCATGGAGGAAATTGCGCATAAAGACTGTTGTATTCAATCCCGATGCAATTTCTGTGTTTCATCAACACTCTGACAGTCCACAGAGTACAGAAAGCCTCCAGAGGTGCATCGGAAACTACTACTGGTCTTCCAGGGAACGATCAAAGCGTAGACTGTTTGAGACATTACTCCCATGGAGGAATGTGTGCATGGTGACTGTTGTATTCAATCCCGATGCAATTTCTGTGTTTCATCAACACTCTGATAGTCCTCAGATTACACAATGCCTCCAGAAGTGCATCGGAAACTACTACTGTTCTTCCAGGGAACGATCAAAGCGTAAACTCATTGAGACATTACTCCCACGGAGGAAAGTGCGCATGGTGACTGTTGTAATCAATCCACGCATTTTCTGTGTTTCATCAACACTCTGATAGTCCACAGATTACAGAATGCCACGAGATGTGCATCGGAAACTACTACTGGTCTTCCACGGAAAGATCAAAGCGTAGACTCTTTGAGACATAACTCCCATGGAGGAAATTGCGCATAAAGACTGTTGTATTCAATCCCGATACAATTTCTGTGTTTCATCAACCCTCTGATAGTCCACAGATTACAAAATGCCTCCAGATGTGCATCGGAAACTACTACTGGTCTTCCAGGGAACGATCAAAGCGTAGACTCTTTCAGACAATACTCCCATGGAGGAAAGTGCGGATGGTGACTGTTGTATTCAATCCCGATGCAATTTCTGTGTTTCATCAACACTCTGATAGTCCACAGACTACAGAATGCCTCCAGATGTGCATTGGAAACTACTACTGGTCTTCCAGAGAAAGATCAAAGCGTAGACTCTTTGAGATATAACTCCCATGGAGGAAACTGCGCATGGAGACTGTTGTATTCAATCCCAATGCAATTTCTGTGTTTCATCAACACTCTGATAGTCCACAGAGTACAGAAAGGCTCCAGATGTGCATCGGAAACTACTACTGGTCTTCCAGGGAACGATCAAATCGTAGACTGTTTGAGACATACCTCCCGTGGAGTAAAGTGCGCATGGTGACTGTTGTATTCAATCCCGATGCAATTTCTGTGTTTCATCAACACTCCGATAGTCCACAGATTACAGAATGCCTCCAGAAGTGCATCGGAAACTACTACTGTTCTTCCAGGGAACGATCAAAGCGTAAACTCCTTGAGACATTACTCCCATGGAGGAAAGTGCGCATGGTGACTGTTGTATTCAATCCATGCATTTTCTGTGTTTCATCAACACTCTGATGGTCCACAGAGTACAGAATGCCACCAGATGTGCATCGGAAACTACTACTGGTCTTCCAGGGAACGATCAAAGCGTAGACTGTTTGAGAATTACTCCCATGAAGGCAAGTGCACATCGTGACTTTTGTATTCAATCCCGATGCAATTTCTGTGTTTCATCAACACACTGATAGTCCACAAATTACAGAATGCCTCCAGATGTTCATCGGAAACTACTACTGGTCTTCCAGGGAACGATCAAAGAGTTGAGTATTTGAGACAATACTCCCATGGAGGAGAGTGCGCATGGTGACTATTGTATTCAATCACGATGCAATTTCTGTGTTTCATCAACACTCTGATAGTCCACAGAGTACAGAAAGCCTCAAGATGTGCATCGGAAACTACTACTGGTCTTCCAGGGAACGATCAAAGCGTAGACTGTTTGAGAATTTCTCCCATGGAGGAAAGTGCCTATGGTGACTGTTGTATTCAATCCCGATGCAATTTCTGTGTTTCATCAACACTCTGATAGTCCACAGATTACAGAATGCCTCCAGATGTGCATCGGAAACTACTACTGGTCTTCCAGGGAACGATCAAACGGTAGACTCTTTCAGACATTACTCCCATGGAGGAAAGTGCGGATGGTGACTGTTGTATTCAATTCCGATGCAATTTCTGTGTTTCATCAACACTCTGATAGTCCACAGACTACAGAATGCCTCCAGATGTGCATTGGAAAGTACTACTGGTCTTCCAGAGAAAGATCAAAGCGTAGATTCTTTGAGACATAACTCCCATGGAGGGAACTGCGCATGGAGACTGTTGTTTTCAATCCCGATGCAATTTCTGTGTTTCATCAACACTCTGACAGTCCACAGAGTACAGAAAGCCTCCAGATGTGCATCGGAAACTACTACTGGTCTTCCAGGGAACGATCAAAGCGTAGACTGTTAGAGACATAATCTCATGGAGGAAAGTGCGCATGGTGACTGTTGTATTCAATCCAGATGCCATTTCTGTGTTTCATCAACACTCTGATAGTACTCAGATTGCAGAATGCCTCCAGATGTGCATCGGAAACTACTACTGGTATTCTAGGGAACGATCAAAGCGTAGACTGTTAGGACATTACTCCCATGGATGGAAGTGCGCATGGTGGCTGTTGTATTCAATCCCGGTGCAATTACTGTGTTTCGTCAACACTCTGATAGTCTACACAGTACAGAATGTCACCAGATGTGGATCGGAAACTACTACTGGTCTTCCAGGGAACGATCAAAGCGTAGACTGTTTGAGAATTACTCCCATGGAGGAAAGTGCGCATGGTGACTGTTGTATTCAATCCCGATGCAATTTCTGTGTTTCATCAACACTCTGATAGTCTACACATTACAGAATGTCACCAGATGTGCATCGGAAACTACTACTGGTCTTCCAGGGAACGATCAAAGCGTAGACTGTTTGAGAATTACTCCCATGGAGGAGAGTGCGCATGGTGACTGTTGTCTTCAATCCCGATGCAATTTCTGTGTTTCATCTACACTCTGATAGTCCACAGACTACAGAATGCCTCCAGATGTGCATTGGAAACTACTACTAGTCTTCCAGAGAAAGATCAAAGCGTAGATACTTTGAGACATAACTCACATGGAGGGAACTGCGCATGGAGACTGTTGTATTCAATCCCGATGCAATTTCTGTGTTTCATCAACACTCTGACAGTCCACAGTGTACAGAAAGCCTCCAGATGTGCATCGGAAACTACTACTGGTCTTCCAGGGAACAATCAAAGCGTAGACTGTAAGAGACATAATCTCATGGAAGAAAGTGCGCGTGGTGACTGTTGTATTCAATCCCGATGCAATTACTGTGTTTCATCAACACTCTGATAGTCCACAAAAATACAGAATGCCTCCAGATGTTCATCGGAAACTAGTACTGGTCTTCCAGGGAACGATCAAAGCGTTGAGTATTTGAGACAATACTCATATGGAGGAAAGTGCGCATGGTGACTATTGTATTCAATCCCGATGCAATTTCTGTGTTTCATAAACACTCTGATAGTCCACAGAGTACAGAAAGCCTCCAGATGTGCATCGGAAACTACTACTGGTCTTCCAGGGAACGATCAAATCGTAGACTGTTTGAGACATACCTCCCGTGGAGGAAAGTGCGCATGGTGATTGTTGTATTCAATCCCGATGCAATTTCTGTGTTTCATCAACACTCTGATAGTCCACAAATTACAGAATGCATACAGATGTTCATCGGAAACTACTACTGGTCTTCCAGGGAACGATCAAAGCGTAGACTGTTTGAGAATTACTCCCATGAAGGAAAGTGCGCATCGTGACTGTTGTATTCAATCCCGATGCAATTTCTGTGTTTCATCAACACTCTGATAGTCCACAGATTACAGATTGCCACGAGATGTGCATCGGAAACTACTACTGGTCTTCCAGGGAACGATCAAAGCGTAGACTCTTTCAGACATTACTCCCATGGAGGAAAGTGCGCATGGTGACTGGCGTATTCAATTCCGATGCAATTTCTGTGTTTCATCAACACTCTGATAGTCCACATATTACAGAATGCCACCAGATGTGCATCGGAAACTACTACTGGTCTTCCAGGGAACGATCAAAGCGTAGATTGTTTGAGACATACCTCCTGTGGAAGAAAGTGCGTATGGTGACTGTTGTATTCAATCCCGATGCAATTTCTGTGTTTCATCAACACTCTGATTGTCCACAGATTACAGAGTGTCACCAGATGTGCATCGGAAACTACTACTGGTCTTCCAGGGAACGATCAAAGCGTAGACTGTTTGCGACATTACTCAAATGGAGGAAAGTGCACATGGTGATTGTTGTATTCAATCCCGATTCAATTTCTGTGTTTCATCAACACTCTGATAGTCCACAGATTACAGAATGCCACGAGATGTGCATCGGAAACTACTACTGGTCTTCCAGGGAACGATCAAAACGTAGACTCTTTCAGACATTACTCCCATGGAGGAAAGTGCGCATGGTGACTGGCGTATTCAATCCCGAAGCAATTTCTGTGTTTCATCAACACTCTGATAGTCCACAGATTACAGAATGCCACCAGATGTGCATCGGAAACTACTACTGGTCTTCCAGGGAACGATCAAAGCGTAGATTGCTTGAGACATACCTCCCGTGGAAGAAAGTGCGCATGGTGACTGTTGTATTCAATCCCGATGCGATTTCTGTGTTTCATCAACACTCTGATACTCCACAGATTACAGAATGTCACCAGATGTACAATGGAAACTACTACTGGTCTTCCAGGGAACGATCAAAGCGTAGACTGTTTGGGACATTACTCCCATGGAGGAAAGTGCACATGGTGATTGTTGTATTCAATCCCGATTCAATTTCTGTGTTTCATCAACACTCTGATAGTCCACAGATTACCTAATGCCTCCAGATGTGCATGGGAAACTACTACTGGTCTTCCAGGGAACGATCAAAGCGTAGACTGTTTGAGAATTACTCCCATGAAGGTAAGTGCGCAACGTGACTATTGTATTCAATCCCGATGCAATTTCTGTGTTTCATCAACACTCTGACTGTCCACAGGGTACAGAAAGCCTCCAGGTGTGCATCGGAAACTACCACTGGTCTTCCAGGGAACGATCAAAGCGTAGACTCTTAGAGACATAATCTCATGGAGGAAAGTGCGCATGGTGACTGTTGTATTCAATCCAGATGCAATATCTGTGTTTCATCAACACTCTGATAGTACTCAGATTACAGAATGCCTCCAGATGTGCATCGGAAACTACTACTGGTCTTCTAGGGAACGATCAAAGCGTAGACTGTTAGGACATTACTCCCATGGATGGAAGGGCGCATGGTGACTGTTGTATTCAATCCCGATGCAATGACTGTGTTTCATCAACACTCTGATAGTCTACACATTACAGAATGTCACCAGATGTGCATCGGAAACTACTACTGGTCTTCCAGGGAACGATCAAAGCGTAGACTGTTAGACACATTACTCCCATGGAGGAAAGTGCGCATGGTGATTGTTGTATTCAATCCCGATGCAATTTCTGTGTTTCATCAACACTCTAATAGTCCACAGATTACAGAATGCCTCCAGATGTGCATCGGAAGCTGCTACTGGTCTTCCAGAGAACGATAAAAGCGTAGACTCTTTCAGACATTACTCCCATGGAGGAAAGTGCGGATGGTGACTGTTGTATTCAATCCCGATGCAATTTCTGTGTTTCATCAACACTCTGATAGTCCACAGACTACAGAATGCCTCCAGATGTGCATTGGAAACTACTACTGGTCTTCCAGAGAAAGATCAAAGCGTAGATTCTTTGAGACATAACTCCCATGGAGGGAACTGCGCATGGAGACTGTTGTATTCAATCCCGAAGCAATTTCTGTGTTTCATCAACACTCTGACAGTCCACAGAGTACAGAAAGCCTCCAGATGTGCATCGGAAACTACTACTGGTCTTCCAGGGAACGATCAAAGCGTAGACTGTTTGAGAATTACTCCCATGGAGGAAAGTGCCTATGGTGACTGTTGTATTCAATCCCGATGCAATTTCTGTGTTTCATCAACACTCTGATAGTCCACAGATTACAGAATGCCTCCAGAAGTGCATCGGAAACTACTACTGTTCTTCCAGGGAACGATCAAAGCGTAAACTCCTTGAGACATTACTGCCATGGAGGAAAGTGCGCATGGTGACTGTTGCATTCAATCCATGCATTTTCTGTGTTTCATCAACACTCTGATAGTTCACAGCGTACAGAAAGACTCCAGATGTGCATCGGAAACTACTACTGGTCTTCTAGGGAACGATCAAAGCGTAGACAGTTAGGACATTACTCCCATGGATGGAAGTGCGCATGGTGACTGTTGTATTCATTTTCGATGCAATTACTGTGTTTCATCAACACTCTGATAGTCTACACATTACAGAATGTCACCAGATGTGCATCGGAAACTACTACTGGTCTTCCAGGGAACGATCAAAGCGTAGACTGTTTGAGAATTACTCCCATGGTGGAAAGTGCGCATGGTGACTGTTGTATTCAATCCCGATGCAATTTCTGTGTTTCATCAACACTCTAATAGTCCACAGATTACAGAATGCCTCCAGATGTGCATCGGAAACTACTACTGGTCTTCCAGGGAACGATCAAATGGTAGACTCTTTCAGACATTACTCCCATGGAGGAAAGTGCGGATGGTGACTGTTGTATTCAATTCCGATGCAATTTCTGTGTTTCATCAACACTCTGATAGTCCACAGACTACAGAATGCCTCCAGATGTGCATTGGAAACTACTACTGGTCTTCCAGAGAAAGATCAAAGCGTAGATTCTTTGAGACATAACTCCCATGGAGGGAACTGCGCATGGAGACTGTTGTTTTCAATCCCGATGCAATTTCTGTGTTTCATCAACACTCTGACAGTCCACAGAGTACAGAAAGCCTCCAGATGTGCATCGGAAACTACTACTGGTCTTCCAGGGAACGATCAAAGCGTAGACTGTTAGAGACATAATCTCATGGAGGAAAGTGCGCATGGTGACTGTTGTATTCAATCCAGATGCAATTTCTGTGTTTCATCAACACTCTGATAGTACTCAGATTACAGAATGCCTCCAGATGTGCATCGGAAACTACTACTGGTCTTCTAGGGAACGATCAAAGCGTAGACTGTTAGGACATTACTCCCATGGATGGAAGTGCGCATGGTGGCTGTTGTATTCAATTCCGGTGCAATTACTGTGTTTCATCAACACTCTGATAGTCTACACGTTAAAGAATGTCACCAGATGTGGATCGGAAACTACTACTGGTCTTCCAGTGAACGATCAAAACGTAGACTGTTTGAGAATTACTCCCATGGAGGAAAGTGCGCATGGTGACTGTTGTATTCAGTCCCGATGCAATTTCTGTGTTTCATCAACACTCTGATAGTCTACACATTACAGAATGTCACCAGATGTGCCTCGGAAACTACTACTGGTCTTCCAGGGAACGATCAAAGCGTAGACTGTTTGAGAATTACTCCCATGGAGGAGAGTGCGCATGGTGACTGTTGTCTTTAATCCCGATGCAATTTCTGTGTTTCATTAACACTCTGATAGTCCACAGACTACAGAATGCCTCCAGATGTGCATTGGAAACTACTACTAGTGTTCCAGAGAAAGATCAAAGCGTAGATTCTTTGAGACATAACTCACATGGAGGGAACTGCGCATGGAGACTGTTGTATTCAATCCCGATGCAATTTCTGTGTTTCATCAACACTCTGACAGTCCACAGTGTACAGAAAGCCTCCAGATGTGCATCGGAAACTACTACTGGTCTTCCAGGGAACGATCAAAGCGTAGACTGTAAGAGACATAATCTCATGGAAGAAAGTGCGCATGGTGACTGTTGTATTCAATCCCGATGCAATTACTGTGTTTCATCAACACTCTGATAGTCCACAAAAATACAGAATGCCTCCAGATGTTCATCGGAAACTAGTACTGGTCTTCCAGGGAACGATCAAAGCGTTGAGTATTTGAGACAATACTCATATGGAGGAAAGTGCGCATGGTGACTATTGTATTCAATCCCGATGCAATTTCTGTGTTTCATAAACACTCTGATAGTCCACAGAGTACAGAAAGCCTCCAGATGTGCATCGGAAACTACTACTGGTCTTCCAGGGAACGATCAAATCGTAGACCGTTTGAGACATACCTCCCATGGAGGAAAGTGCGCATGGTGATTGTTGTATTCAATCCCGATGCAATTTCTGTGTTTCATCAACACTCTGATAGTCCACAAATTACAGAATGCATACAGATGTTCATCGGAAACTACTACTGGTCTTCCAGGGAACGATCAAAGCGTAGACTGATTGAGAATTACTCCCATGAAGGAAAGTGCGCATCGTGACTGTTGTATTCAATCCCGATGCAATTTCTGTGTTTCATCAACAGTCTGATAGTCCACAGATTACAGAATGCCACGAGATGTGCATCGGAAACTACTACTGGTCTTCCAGGGAACGATCAAAGCGTAGACTCTTTCAGACATTACTCCCATGGAGGAAAGTGCGCATGGTGACTGGCGTATTCAATTCCGATGCAATTTCTGTGTTTCATCAACACTCTGATAGTCCACAGATTACAGAATGCCACCAGATGTGCATCGGAAACTACTACTGGTCTTCCAGGGAACGATCAAACCGTATACTGTTTGAGAATTACTCCCATGGAGGAAAGTGCGCATGGTGACTGTTGTATTCAATCCCGATGCAATTTCTGTGTTTCATCAACACTCTAATAGTCCACAGATTACAGAATGCCTCCAGATGTGCATCGGAAGCTGCTACTGGTCTTCCAGAGAACGATAAAAGCGTAGACTCTTTCAGACATTACTCCCATGGAGGAAAGTGCGGATGGTGACTGTTGTATTCAATCCCGATGCAATTTCTGTGTTTCATCAACACTCTGATAGTCCACAGACTACAGAATGCCTCCAGATGTGCATTGGAAACTACTACTGGTCTTCCAGAGAAAGATCAAAGCGTAGATTCTTTGAGACATAACTCCCATGGAGGGAACTGCGCATGGAGACTGTTGTATTCAATCCCGAAGCAATTTCTGTGTTTCATCAACACTCTGACAGTCCACAGAGTACAGAAAGCCTCCAGATGTGCATCGGAAACTACTACTGGTCTTCCAGGGAACGATCAAAGCGTAGACTGTTTGAGACATTACTCCCATGGAGGAAAGTGCCTATGGTGACTGTTGTATTCAATCCCGATGCAATTTCTGTGTTTCATCAACACTCTGATAGTCCACAGATTACAGAATGCCTCCAGATGTGCATCGGAAACTACTACTGTTCTTCCAGGGAACGATCAAAGCGTAAACTCCTTGAGACATTACTGCCATGGAGGAAAGTGCGCATGGTGACTGTTGCATTCAATCCATGCATTTTCTGTGTTTCATCAACACTCTGATAGTTCACAGCGTACAGAAAGACTCCAGATGTGCATCGGAAACTACTACTGGTCTTCTAGGGAACGATCAAAACGTAGACAGTTAGGACATTACTCCCATGGATGGAAGTGCGCATGGTGACTGTTGTATTCAATTTCGATGCAATTACTGTGTTTCATCAACACTCTGATAGTCTACACATTACAGAATGTCACCAGATGTGCATCGGAAACTACTACTGGTCTTCCAGGGAACGATCAAAGCGTAGACTGTTTGAGAATTACTCCCATGGTGGAAAGTGCGCATGGTGACTGTTGTATTCAATCCCGATGCAATTTCTGTGTTTCATCAGCACTCTAATAGTCCACAGATTACAGAATGCCTCCAGATGTGCATCGGAAACCACTACTGGTCTTCCAGGGAACGATCAAACGGTAGACTCTTTCAGACATTACTCCCATGGAGGAAAGTGCGGATGGTGACTGTTGTATTCAATTCCGATGCAATTTCTGTGTTTCATCAACACTCTGATAGTCCACAGACTACAGAATGCCTCCAGATGTGCATCGGAAACTACTACTGGTCTTCCAGGGAACGATCAAAGCGTAGACTGTTAGAGACATAATCTCATGGAGGAAAGTGCGCATGGTGACTGTTGTATTCAATCCAGATGCAATATCTGTGTTTCATCAACACTCTGATAGTACTCAGATTACAGAATGCCTCCAGATGTGCATTGGAAACTACTACTAGTCTTCCAGAGAAAGATCAAAGCGTAGATACTTTGAGACATAACTCACATGGAGGGAACTGCGCATGGAGACTGTTGTATTCAATCCCGATGCAATTTCTGTGTTTCATCAACACTCTGACAGTCCACAGTGTACAGAAAGCCTCCAGATGTGCATCGGAAACTACTACTGGTCTTCCAGGGAACAATCAAAGCGTAGACTGTAAGAGACATAATCTCATGGAAGAAAGTGCGCGTGGTGACTGTTGTATTCAATCCCGATGCAATTACTGTGTTTCATCAACACTCTGATAGTCCACAAAAATACAGAATGCCTCCAGATGTTCATCGGAAACTAGTACTGGTCTTCCAGGGAACGATCAAAGCGTTGAGTATTTGAGACAATACTCATATGGAGGAAAGTGCGCATGGTGACTATTGTATTCAATCCCGATGCAATTTCTGTGTTTCATAAACACTCTGATAGTCCACAGAGTACAGAAAGCCTCCAGATGTGCATCGGAAACTACTACTGGTCTTCCAGGGAACGATCAAATCGTAGACTGTTTGAGACATACCTCCCGTGGAGGAAAGTGCGCATGGTGATTGTTGTATTCAATCCCGATGCAGTTTCTGTGTTTCATCAACACTCTGATAGTCCACAAATTACAGAATGCATACAGATGTTCATCGGAAAGTACTACTGGTCTTCCAGGGAACGATCAAAGCGTAGACTGTTTGAGAATTACTCCCATGAAGGAAAGTGCGCATCGTGACTGTTGTATTCAATCCCGATGCAATTTCTGTGTTTCATCAACACTCTGATAGTCCACAGATTACAGATTGCCACGAGATGTGCATCGGAAACTACTACTGGTCTTCCAGGGAACGATCAAAGCGTAGACTCTTTCAGACATTACTCCCATGGAGGAAAGTGCGCATGGTGACTGGCGTATTCAATTCCGATGCTATTTCTGTGTTTCATCAACACTCTGATAGTCCACATATTACAGAATGCCACCAGATGTGCATCGGAAACTACTACTGGTCTTCCAGGGAACGATCAAAGCGTAGATTGTTTGAGACATACCTCCTGTGGAAGAAAGTGCGTATGGTGACTGTTGTATTCAATCCCGATGCAATTTCTGTGTTTCATCAACACTCTGATTGTCCACAGATTACAGAGTGTCACCAGATGTGCATCGGAAACTACTACTGGTCTTCCAGGGAACGATCAAAGCGTAGACTGTTTGTGACATTACTCAAATGGAGGAAAGTGCACATGGTGATTGTTGTATTCAATCCCGATTCAATTTCTGTGTTTCATCAACACTCTGATAGTCCACAGATTACAGAATGCCACGAGATGTGCATCGGAAACTACTACTGGTCTTCCAGGGAACGATCAAAACGTAGACTCTTTCAGACATTACTCCCATGGAGGAAAGTGCGCATGGTGACTGGCGTATTCAATCCCGAAGCAATTTCTGTGTTTCATCAACACTCTGATAGTCCACAGATTACAGAATGCCACCAGATGTGCATCGGAAACTACTACTGGTCTTCCAGGGAACGATCAAAGCGTAGATTGCTTGAGACATACCTCCCGTGGAAGAAAGTGCGTATGGTGACTGTTGTATTCAATCCCGATGCGATTTCTGTGTTTCATCAACACTCTGATACTCCACAGATTACAGAATGTCACCAGATGTACATCGGAAACTACTACTGGTCTTCCAGGGAACGATCAAAGCGTAGACTGTTTGGGACATTACTCCCATGGAGGAAAGTGCACATGGCGATTGTTGTATTCAATCCCGATTCAATTTCTGTGTTTCATCAACACTCTGATAGTCCACAGATTACCTAATGCCTCCAGATGTGTATGGGAAACTACTACTGGTCTTCCAGGGAACGATCAAAGCGTAGACTGTTTGAGAATTACTCCCATGAAGGAAAGTGCGCAACGTGACTATTGTATTCAATCCCGATGCAATTTCTGTGTTTCATCAACACTCTGACTGTCCACAGAGTACAGAAAGCCTCCAGGTGTGCATCGGAAACTACTACTGGTCTTCCAGGGAACGATCAAAGCGTAGACTGTTAGAGACATAATCTCATGGAGGAAAGTGCGCATGGTGACTGTTGTATTCAATCCAGATGCAATATCTGTGTTTCATCAACACTCTCATAGTACTCAGATTACAGAATGCCTCCAGATGTGCATCGGAAACTACTACTGGTCTTCTAGGGAACGATCAAAGCGTAGACTGTTAGGACATTACTCCCATGGATGGAAGGGCGCATGGTGACTGTTGTATTCAATCCCGATGCAATGACTGTGTTTCATCAACACTCTGATAGTCTACACATTACAGAATGTCACCAGATGTGCATCGGAAACTACTACTGGTCTTCCAGGGAACGATCAAACCGTATACTGTTTGAGAATTACTCCCATGGAGGAAAGTGCGCATGGTGATTGTTGTATTCAATCCCGATGCAATTTCTGTGTTTCATCAACACTCTAATAGTCCACAGATTACAGAATGCCTCCAGATGTGCATCGGAAGCTGCTACTGGTCTTCCAGAGAACGATAAAAGCGCAGAATCTTTCAGACATTACTCCCATGGAGGAAAGTGCGGATGGTGACTGTTGTATTCAATCCCGATGCAATTTCTGTGTTTCATCAACACTCTGATAGTCCACAGACTACAGAATGCCTCCAGATGTGCATTGGAAACTACTACTGGTCTTCCAGAGAAAGATCAAAGCGTAGATTCTTTGAGACATAACTCCCATGGAGGGAACTGCGCATGGAGACTGTTGTATTCAATCCCGAAGCAATTTCTGTGTTTCATCAACACTCTGACAGTCCACAGAGTACAGAAAGCCCCCAGATGTGCATCGGAAACTACTACTGGTCTTCCAGGGAACGATCAAAGCGTAGACTGTTTGAGAATTACTCCCATGGTGGAAAGTGCGCATGGTGACTGTTGTATTCAATCCCGATGCAATTTCTGTGTTTCATCAACACTCTAATAGTCCACAGATTACAGAATGCCTCCAGATGTGCATCGGAAACTACTACTGGTCTTCCAGGGAACGATCAAACGGTAGACTCTTTCAGACATTACTCCCATGGAGGAAAGTGCGGATGGTGACTGTTGTATTCAATTCCGATGCAATTTCTGTGTTTCATCAACACTCTGATAGTCCACAGACTACAGAATGCCTCCAGATGTGCATTGGTAACTACTACTGGTCTTCCAGAGAAAGATCAAAGCGTAGATTCTTTGAGACATAACTCCCATGGAGGGAACTGCGCATGGAGACTGTTGTTTTCAATCCCGATGCAATTTCTCTGTTTCATCAACACTCTGACAGTCCACAGAGTACAGAAAGCCTCCAGATGTGCATCGGAAACTACTACTGGTCTTCCAGGGAACGATCAAAGCGTAGACTGTTAGAGACATAATCTCATGGAGGAAAGTGCGCATGGTGACTGTTGTATTCAATCCAGATGCAATTTCTGTGTTTCATCAACACTCTGATAGTCTACACATTACAGAATGTCACCAGATGTGCATCGGAAACTACTACTGGTCTTCCAGGGAACGATCAAAGCGTAGACTGTTTGAGAATTACTCCCATGGAGGAGAGTGCGCATGGTGACTGTTGTCTTCAATCCCGATGCAATTTCTGTGTTTCATCAACACTCTGATAGTCCACAGACTACAGAATGCCTCCAGATGTGCATTGGAAACTACTACTAGTGTTCCAGAGAAAGATCAAAGCGTAGATTCTTTGAGACATAACTCACATGGAGGGAACTGCGCATGGAGACTGTTGTATTCAATCCCGATGCAATTTCTGTGTTTCATCAACACTCTGACAGTCCCCAGTGTACAGAAAGCCTCCAGATGTGCATCGGAAACTACTACTGGTCTTCCAGGGAACGATCAAAGTGTAGACTGCAAGAGACATAATCTCATGGAAGAAAGTGCGCATGGTGACTGTTGTATTCAATCCCGATGCAATTACTGTGTTTCATCAACACTCTGATAGTCCACAAAAATACAGAATGCCTCCAGATGTTCATCGGAAACTAGTACTGGTCTTCCAGGGAACGATCAAAGCGTTGAGTATTTGAGACAATACTCATATGGAGGAAAGTGCGCATGGTGACTATTGTATTCAATCCCGATGCAATTTCTGTGTTTCATAAACACTCTGATAGTCCACAGAGTACAGAAAGCCTCCAGATGTGCATCGGAAACTACTACTGGTCTTCCAGGGAACGATCAAATCGTAGACCGTTTGAGACATACCTCCCGTGGAGGAAAGTGCGCATGGTGATTGTTGTATTCAATCCCGATGCAATTTCTGTGTTTCATCAACACTCTGATAGTCCACAAATTACAGAATGCATACAGATGTTCATCGGAAACTACTACTGGTCTTCCAGGGAACGATCAAAGCGTAGACTGTTTGAGAATTACTCCCATGAAGGAAAGTGCGCATCGTGACTGTTGTATTCAATCCCGATGCAATTTCTGTGTTTCATCAACACTCTGATAGTCCACAGATTACAGAATGCCACGAGATGTGCATCGGAAACTACTACTGGTCTTCCAGGGAACGATCAAAGCGTAGACTCTTTCAGACATTACTCCCATGGAGGAAAGTGCGCATGGTGACTGGCGTATTCAATTCCGATGCAATTTCTGTGTTTCATCAACACTCTGATAGTCCACAGATTACAGAATGCCACCAGATGTGCATCGGAAACTACTACTGGTCTTCCAGGGAACGATCAAACCGTATACTGTTTGAGAATTACTCCCATGGAGGAAAGTGCGCATGGTGACTGTTGTATTCAATCCCGATGCAATTTCTGTGTTTCATCAACACCCTAATAGTCCACAGATTACAGAATGCCTCCAGATGTGCATCGGAAGCTGCTACTGGTCTTCCAGAGAACGATAAAAGCGTAGACTCTTTCAGACATTACTCCCATGGAGGAAAGTGCGGATGGTGACTGTTGTATTCAATCCCGATGCAATTTCTGTGTTTCATCAACACTCTGATAGTCCACAGACTACAGAATGCCTCCAGATGTGCATTGGAAACTACTACTGGTCTTCCAGAGAAAGATCAAAGCGTAGATTCTTTGAGACATAACTCCCATGGAGGGAACTGCGCATGGAGACTGTTGTATTCAATCCCGAAGCAATTTCTGTGTTTCATCAACACTCTGACAGTCCACAGAGTACAGAAAGCCTCCAGATGTGCATCGGAAACTACTACTGGTCTTCCAGGGAACGATCAAAGCGTAGACTGTTTGAGACATTACTCCCATGGAGGAAAGTGCCTATGGTGACTGTTGTATTCAATCCCGATGCAATTTCTGTGTTTCATCAACACTCTGATAGTCCACAGATTACAGAATGCCTCCAGAAGTGCATCGGAAACTACTACTGTTCTTCCAGGGAACGATCAAAGCGTAAACTCCTTGAGACATTACTGCCATGGAGGAAAGTGCGCATGGTGACTGTTGCATTCAATCCATGCATTTTCTGTGTTTCATCAACACTCTGATAGTTCACGGCGTACAGAAAGACTCCAGATGTGCATCGGAAACTACTACTGGTCTTCTAGGGAACGATCAAAACGTAGACAGTTAGGACATTACTCCCATGGATGGAAGTGCGCATGGTGACTGTTGTATTCAATTTCGATGCAATTACTGTGTTTCATCAACACTCTGATAGTCTACACATTACAGAATGTCACCAGATGTGCATCGGAAACTACTACTGGTCTTCCAGGGAACGATCAAAGCGTAGACTGTTTGAGAATTACTCCCATGGTGGAAAGTGCGCATGGTGACTGTTGTATTCAATCCCGATGCAATTTCTGTGTTTCATCAACACTCTAATAGTCCACAGATTACAGAATGCCTCCAGATGTGCATGGGAAACTACTACTGGTCTTCCAGGGAACGATCAAACGGTAGACTCTTTCAGACATTACTCCCATGGAGGAAAGTGCGGATGGTGACTGTTGTATTCAATTCCGATGCAATTTCTGTGTTTCATCAACACTCTGATAGTCCACAGACTACAGAATGCCTCCAGATGTGCATTGGAAACTACTACTGGTCTTCCAGAGAAAGATCAAAGCGTAGATTCTTTGAGACATAACTCCCATGGAGGGAACTGCGCATGGAGACTGTTGTTTTCAATCCCGATGCAATTTCTGTGTTTCATCAACACTCTGACAGTCCACAGAGTACAGAAAGCCTCCAGATCTGCATCGGAAACTACTACTGGTCTTCCAGGGAACGATCAAAGCGTAGACTGTTAGAGACATAATCTCATGGAGGAAAGTGCGCATGGTGACTGTTGTATTCAATCCAGATGCAATTTCTGTGTTTCATCAACACTCTGATAGTACTCAGATTACAGAATGCCTCCAGATGTGCATCGGAAACTACTACTGGTCTTCTAGGGAACGATCAAAGCGTAGACTGTTAGGACATTACTCCCATGGATGGAAGTGCGCATGGTGGCTGTTGTATTCAATGCCGGTGCAATTACTGTGTTTCATCAACACTCTGATAGTCTACACATTAAAGAATGTCACCAGATGTGGATCGGAAACTACTACTGGTCTTCCAGCGAACGATCAAAGCGTAGACTGTTTGAGAATTACTCCCATGGAGGAAAGTGCGCATGGTGACTGTTGTATTCAATCCCGATGCAATTTCTGTGTTTCATCAACACTCTGATAGTCCACAGACTACAGAATGCCTCCAGATGTGCATTGGAAACTACTACTAGTGTTCCAGAGAAAGATCAAAGCGTAGATTCTTTGAGACATAACTCACATGGAGGGAACTGCGCATGGAGACTGTTGTATTCAATCCCGATGCAATTTCTGTGTTTCATCAACACTGTGACAGTCCACAGTGTACAGAAAGCCTCCAGATGTGCATCTGAAACTACTACTGGTCTTCCAGGGAACGATCAAAGCGTAGACTGTAAGAGACATAATCTCATGGAAGAAAGTGCGCATGGTGACTGTTGTATTCAATCCCGATGCAATTTCTGTGTTTCATCAACACTCTGATAGTCCACAAATTACAGATGGCATACAGATGTTCATCGGAAACTACTACTGGTCTTCCAGGGAACGATCAAAGCGTAGACTGTTTGAGAATTACTCCCATGAAGGAAAGTGCGCATCGTGACTGTTGTATTCAATCCCGATGCAATTTCTGTGTTTCATCAACACACTGATAGTCCACAGATTACAGAATGCCACGAGATGTGCATCGGAAACTACTACTGGTCTTCCAGGGAACGATCAAAGCGTAGTCTCTTTCAGACATTACTCCCATGGAGGAAAGTGCGCATGGTGACTGGCGTATTCAATTCCGATGCAATTTCTGTGTTTCATCAACACTCTGATAGTCCACAGATTACAGAATGCCACCAGATGTGCATCGGAAACTACTACTGGTCTTCCAGGGAACGATCAAAGCGTAGACTGTTTGCGACATTACTCAAATGGAGGAAAGTGCACATGGTGATTGTTGTATTCAATCCCGATTCAATTTCTGTGTTTCATCAACACTCTGATAGTCCACAGATTACAGAATGCCACGAGATGTGCATCGGAAACTACTACTGGTCTTCCAGGGAACGATCAAAACGTAGACTCTTTCAGACATTACTCCCATGGAGGAAAGTGCGCATGGTGACTGGCGTATTCAATCCCGATGCAATTTCTGTGTTTCATCAACACTCTGATAGTCCACAGATTACAGAATGCCACCAGATGTGCATCGGAAACTACTACTGGTCTTCCAGGGAACGATCAAAGCGTAGATTGCTTGAGACATACCTCCCGTGGAAGAAAGTGCGTATGGTGACAGTTGTATTCAATCCCGATGCGATTTCTGTGTTTCATCAACACTCTGATACTCCACAGATTACAGAATGTCACCAGATGTACATCGGAAACTACTACTGGTCTTCCAGGGAACGATCAAAGCGTAGACTGTTTGGGACATTACTCCCATGGAGGAAAGTGCACATGGTGATTGTTGTATTCAATCCCGATTTAATTTCTGTGTTTCATCAACACTCTGATAGTCCACAGATTACCTAATGAATCCAGATGTGCATGGGAAACTACTACTGGTCTTCCAGAGAACGATCAAAACGTAAACTCTTTGAGACATTACTCTCATGGAGGAAAGTGCGCATCGTGACCGTTGTATTCGATCCCGATGCAATTTCTGTGTTCCATCAACACTCTGATAGTCCACAGACTACAGAATGCCTCCAGATGTGCATCGGAAGCTACTACTGGTCTTCCAGGGAAAGATCAAAGCGTAGATTCTTTGAGACATAACTCCCATGGAGGGAACTGCGCGTGGAGACTGTTGTATTCAATCCCGATGCAATTGCTGTGTTTCATCAACACTCTGACAGTCCACAGAGTACAGAAAGCCTCCAGATGTGCATCGGAAACTACTACTGGTCTTCCAGGGAACGATCAAAGCGTAGACTGTTTGAGACATTACTCCCATGGAGGAAAGAGCGCATGGTGACTGTTGTATTCAATCCCGATGCAATTTCTGTGTTTCATCAACACTCTGATACCCCACAGATTACAGAATGCCTCCAGATGTGCATCGGAAACTACTACTGGTTTTCCAGGGAACGATCAAAGCGTAGACTCTTTCAGACATTACTCCCATGGAGGAAAGTGCGCATGGTGTCTGGCGTATTCAATCCCGATGCAATTTCTGTGTTTCATCAACACTCTGATGGTCCACAGACTACAGAATGCCTCCAGATGTGCATTGGAAACTACTACTGGTCTTCCAGAGAAAGATGAAATCGTAGATTCTTTGAGACATAACTCCCATGGAGGGAACTGCGCGTGGAGACTGTTGTATTCAATCCCGATGCAATTGCTGTGTTTCATCAACACTCTGACAGTCCACAGAGTACAGAAAGCCTCCAGATGTGCATCGGAAACTACTACTGGTCTTCCAGGGAACGATCAAAGCGTAGACTGTTTGAGACATTACTTTTATGGAGGAATGTGCGCATGGTGACTGTTGTATTCAATCCCGATGCAATTTCTGTGTTTCGCAAACACTCTGATAGTCGTCAGATTACAGAATGCTTTTAGATGTGCATCGGAAACTACTACTGGTTTCCAGGGAACGATCAAAGCGTAGACTGTTTGAGAATTACTCCCATGAAGGAAAGTGCGCAACGTGACTGTTGTATTCAATCCCGATGCTATTTCTGTGTTTCATCAACACTCTGATACTCCACAGATTACAGAATGCCTCCAGATGTGCATCGGAAACTACTACTGGTCTTCCAGGGAACGATCAAAGCGTAGACTGTTTGAGATATTACTCCCATGGAGGAAAGTGCGGATGGTGACTGTTGTATTCAATCCCGATGCAATTTCTGTGTTTCATCAACACTATGATAGTCCACAGATTACAGAATGCCTCCAGAAGTGCATCGGAAACTACTACTGTTCTTCCAGGGAAAGATCAAAGCGTAAACTCCTTGAGACATTACTGCCATGGAGGAAAGTGCGCAAGGTGACTGTTGCATACAATCCATGCATTTTCTGTGTTTCATCAACACTCTGATAGTCCACAGCGTACAGAAAGACTCCAGATGTGCATCGGAAACTACTACTGGTCTTCTAGGGAACGATCAAAGCGTAGACAGTTAGGACATTACTCCCATGGATGGAAGTGCGCATGGTGACTGTTGTATTCAATTTCGATGCAATTACTGTGTTTCATCAACACTCTGATAGTCTACACATTACAGAATGTCACCAGATGTGCGTCGGAAACTACTACTGGTCTTCCAGGGAACGATCAAAGCGTAGACTGTTTGAGAATTACTCCCATGGAGGAAAGTGCGAATGGTGACTGTTGTATTCAATCCCGATGCAATTTCTGTGTTTCATCAACACTCTGATAGTCCACAGAGTACAGAAAGCCTCCAGATGTGCTTCAGAAACTACTACTGGTCTTCCAGGGAACGATCAAATCGTAGACTGTTTGAGACATACCTCCCGTGGAGGAAAGTGCGCATGGTGATTGTTGTATTCAATCCCGATGCAATAACTGTGTTTCATCAACACTCTGATAGTCCACAAATTACAGAATGCATCCAGATGTTCATCGGAAACTACTACTGGTCTTCCAGGGAACGATCAAAGCGTAGACTGTTTGAGAATTACTCCCATGGAGGAAAGTGCGCATGGTGACTGTTGTATTCAATCCCGATGCAATTTCTGTGTTTCATCAGCACTCTGATAGTCCACAGATTACAGAATGCCACGAGATGTGCATCGGAAACTACTACTGGTCTTCCAGGGAACGATCAAAGCGTAGACTGTTAGAGACATAATCTCATGGTGGAAAGTCCGCATGGTGACTGTTGTATTCAATCCAGATGCAATTTCTGTGTTTCATCAACACTCTGATAGTACTCAGATTACAGAATGCCTCCAGATGTGCATCGGAAACTACTACTGGTCTTCTAGGGAACGATCAAAGCGTAGACTGTTAGGACATTACTCAAATGGATGGAAGTGCGCATGGTGGCTGTTGTATTCAATCCCGGTGCAATTACTGTGTTTCATCAACACTCTGATAGTCTACACATTACAGAATGTCACCAGATGTGCATCGGAAACTACTACTGGTCTTCCAGGGAACGATCAAAGCGTAGACTGTTTGAGAATTACTCCCATGGAGGAAAGTGTGCATGGTGACTGTTGTATTCAATCCCGATGCAATCTCTGTGTTTCATCAACACTCTAATAGTCCACAGATTACAGAATGCCTCCAGATGTGCATCGGAAACTACTGCTGGTCTTCCAGAGAACGATCAAAGCGTAGACTCTTTCAGACATTACTCCCATGGAGGAAAGTGCGGATGGTGACTGTTGTATTCAATCCCGATCCAATTTCTGTGTTTCATCAACACTCTGATAGTCCACAGACTACAGAATGCCTCCAGATGTGCATTGGAAACTACTACTAGTCTTCCAGGGAACGATCAAAGCGTAGATTGTTTGAGACATACCTCCCGTGGAAGAAAGTGCGTATGGTGACTGTTGTATTCAATCCCGATGCAATTTCTGTGTTTCATCAACACTCTGATAGTCCACAGATTACAGAATGTCACCAGATGTGCATCGGAAACTACTACTGGTCTTCCAGGGAACGATCAAAGCGTAGACTGTTTGGGACATTACTCCCATGGAGGAAAGTGCACATGGTGATTGTTGTATTCAATCCCGATTCAATTTCTGTGTTTCATCAACACTCTGATAGTCCACAGATTACCTAATGCCTCCAGATGTGCATGGGAAACTACTACTGGCCTTCCAGGGAACGATCAAAACGTAAACTCTTTGAGATATTACTCCCATGGAGGAAAGTGCGCATTGTGACTGTTGTATTCGATCCCGATGCAATTTCTGTGTTCCATCAACACTCTGATAGTCCACAGACTACAGAATGCCTCCAGATGTGCATCGGAAGCTACTACTGGTCTTCCAGGGAAAGATCAAAGCGTAGACGTTTTGAGACATAACTCCCATGGAGGAAACTGCGCATGGAGACTGTTGTATACAATCCCGATGCAATTTCTGTGTTTCATCAACACTCTGACAGTGCACAGAGTACAGAAAGCCTCCAGATGTGCATCGGAAACTACTACTGGTCTTCCAGGGAACGATCAAAACGTAAACTCCTTGAGACATTACTCCCATGGAGGAAAGAGCGCATGGTGACTGTTGTATTCAATCCATGCATTTTCTGTGTTTCATTAACACTCTTGATAGTCCACAGATTACAGAATGCCACGAGATGTGCATCGGAAACTACTACTGGTCTTCCAGGGAACGATCAAAGCGTGGACTGTTTGAGACATACCTCCCATGGAGGAAAGTGAGCATGGTGACTGTCGTATTCAATCCCGATGAAATTTCTGTGTTTCATCAACACTCTGATAGTCCACAGATTACAGAATGCCACCAGATGTGCATCGGAAACTACTACTGGTCATCCAGGGAACTATCAAAGCGTAGACTCTTTCAGACATTACTCCCATGGAGGAAAGTGTGGTTGGTGACTGTTGTATTCAATCCCGATGCAATTTCTGTGTTTCATCAACACTCTCATAGTACATAGACTACGAAATGACTCCATATGTGCATCGGAACCTACTACAGGTCTTCCAGGGAACGATCAAAGCGTAGACTCTTTGAGACATAACTCCCATGGAGGAAACTGCGCATGGAGACTGTTGTATACAATCCCGATGCAATTTCTGTGTTTCATCAACACTCTGACAGTCCACAGAGTACAGAAAGCCTCCAGATGTGCATCGGAAACTACTACTGGTCTTCCAGGGAACGATCAAAGCGTAGACTGTTCGAGACATACCTCCCGTGGAGAAAAGTGCGCATGGTGACTGTTGTATTCAATCCTTATGAAATTTCTTTGTTTCTTTAACACTCTGATAGTCCACAGAGTACAGAAAGCCTCCAGATGTGCATCGGAAACTACTACTGGTCTTCCAGGGAACGATCAAAGCGTAGACTGTTTGAGACATTACTCCCATGGAGGAAAGTGCGCATGGTGACTGTTGTATTCAATCCCGATGCAATTTCTGTGTTTCATCAACACTCTGATACCCCACAGATTACAGAATGCCTCCAGATGTGCATCGGAAACTACTACTGGTCTTCCAGGGAACGATCAAAGTGTAGACTCTTTCTGACATTACTCCCATGGAGGAAAGTGCGCATGGTGACTGGCGTATTCAATCCCGATGCAATTTCTGTGTTTCATCAACACTCTGATAGTCCACAGATTACAGAATGCCACCAGATGTGCATCGGAAACTACTACTGGTCTTCCAGGGAACGATCAAAGCGTAGATTGTTTGAGACATACCTCCCATGGAAGAAAGTGCGCATGGTGACTGTTGTATTAAATCCCGATGCAATTTCTGTGTTTCATCAACACTCTGATAGTCCACAGATTACAGAATGTCACCAGATGTGCATCGGAAACTACTACTGGTCTTCCAGGGAACGATCAAAGCGTAGACTGTTTGAGAATTACTCCCATGGAGGAAAGTGCGCATGGTTACTGTTGTATTCAATCCCTATGCAATTTCTGTGTTTCATCAACACTCTGATAGTCCACAGATTACTGAATGCCTCCAGATGTGCATCGGAAACTACTACTGGTCTTCCAGTTAGCGATCAAAGCGTAGACTCTTTCAGACATTACTCCCATGGAGGAAAGTGCGGATGGTGACTGTTGTATTCAATCCCGATGCAATTTCTGTGTTTCATCAACACTCTGATAGTCCACAGACTACAGAATGCCTCCAGATGTGCATTGGAAACTACTACTGGTCTTAAAGAGAAAGATCAAAGCGTATTCTCTTTGAGACATAACTCCCATGGAGGAAACTGCGGATGGAGACTGTTGTATTCAATCCCGATGCAATTTCTGTGTTTCATCAACACTCTGACAGTCCACAGCGTACAGGAAGCCTCCAGATGTGCATCGGAAACTACTACTGGTCTTCCAGGAAACGATCAAATCGTAGACTGTTTGAGAATTACTCCCATGGAGGAAAGTGCGCATAGTGACTGTTGTATTCAATCCCGATGCAATTTCTGTGTTTCATCGACACTCTGATAGTCCACAGATTACAGAATGCCTCCAGATGTGCATCGGAAACTACTACTGGTCTTCCAGGGAACGATCAAAGCGTAGACTCTTTCAGACATTACTCCCATGGAGGAAAGTGCGGATGGTGACTGTTGTATTCAATCCCGATGTAATTTCTGTGTTTCATCAACACTCTGATACTCCACAGACTACAGAATGCCTCCAGATGTGCATCGTAAACTACTACTGGTCTTCCAGGGAACGATCAAAGCGTAGACTGTTTGGGACATTACTCCCATGGAGGAAAGTGCACATGGTGATTGTTGTATTCAATCCCGATTCAATTTCTGTGTTTCATCAACACACTGATAGTCCACAGATTACCTAATGCCTCCAGATGTGCATGGGAAACTACTACTGGTCTTCCAGGGAACGATCAAAACGTAAACTCTTTGAGACATTACTCCCATGGAGGAAAGTGCGCATCGTGACTGTTGTATTCGATCCCGATGCAATTTCTGTGTTCCATCAACACTCTGATAGTCCACAGACTACAGAATGCCTCCAGATGTGCATCGGAAGCTACTACTGGTCTTCCAGGGAAAGATCAAAGCGTAGACTTTTTGGGACATAACTCCCATGGAGGAAACTGCGCATGGAGACTGTTGTATACAATCTCGATGCAATTTCTGTGTTTCATCAACACTCTGATAGTCCACAAAATACAGAATGCCTCCAGATGTGCATCGGAAACTACTACTGGTCTTCCAGGGAACGATCAAAGCGTAGACTCTTTCAGACATTACTCCCATGGAGGAAAGTGCGGATGGTGACTGTCGTATTCAATCCCGATGCAATTTCTGTGTTTCATCAACACTCTGATTGTCCACAGATTACAGAATGCCACCAGATGTGCATCGGAAACTACTACTGGTCTTCCAGGGAACGATCAAAGCGTAGACTGTTTGAGAATTACTCCCATGGAGGAAAGTGCGCATGGTGGCTGTTGTATTCAATCCCGAAGCAATTTCTGTGTTTCATCAACGCTCTGATACTCCACAGATTACAGAATGCCTCCAGATGTGCATCGGAAACTACTACTACTGGTCTTCCAGGGAACGATCAAAGCGTAGACAATTTGAGACATAACTCCCATGGAGGAAACTGCGCATGGAAACTGTTGTATTCAATCCCGATGCAATTTCTGTGTTTCATCAACACTCTGATAGTCCACAGAGTACAGAAAGCCTCCAGATGTGCATCGGAAACTACTACTTGTCTTCCAGGGAACGATCAAAGCGTAGACTGTTAGAGACATTACTCTGATGGAGGAAAGTGCGCATGGTGACTGTTGTATTCAATCCCGATGCAATTTCTGTGTTTCATCAACACTCTGATAGTCCTCAGATTACAGAATGCCTCCAGATGTGCATCGGAAACTACTACTGGTCATCCAGGGAACAATCAAAGCGTAGACTGTTTGGGACATTACTCCCATGGAGGAAAGTGCACATGGTGATTGTTGTATTCAATCCCGATTCAATTTCTGTGTTTCATCAACACGCTGATAGTCCGCAGGTTACCTAATGCCTCCAGATATGCATCGCAAACTACTACTGGTCTTCCAGGGAACGATCAAAACGTAAACTCTTTGTGACATTACTCCCATGGAGGAAAGTGCGCATCGTGAATGTTGTATTCAATCCCGATGCAATTTCTGTGTTTCATCAACACTCTGATAGTCCACAGACTACAGAATGCCTCCAGATGTGCATCGGAAGCTACTACTGGTCTTCCAGGGAAAGATCAAATCGTAGACTCTTTGAGACATAACTCCCATGAAGGAAACTGCGCATGGAGACTGTTGTATTCAATCCCGATGCAATTTCTGTGTTTTAGCAACACTCTGACAGTCCACAGAGTACAGAAAGCCTCCAGATGTGCATCGGAAACTACTACTGGTCTTCCAGGAAACGATCAAAGCGTAGACTGTATAAGACATTACTCCCATGGAGGAAAGTGCGCATGGTGATTGTTGTATTCAATCCCGATGCAGTTACTGTGTTTCATCAACACTCTCATAGTCCACAAATTACAGAATGCCTCCAGATGTACATCGGAAACTACTACTGGTCTTCCAGGGAACGATCAAAACGTAGAGTATTTGAGCCATTACTCCCATGGAGGAAAGTGCACATGGTGACTGTTCTATTCGATCCCGATGCAATTTCTGTGTTACATCAACACTCTGATCGTCCACAGAGTACAGAAAGCCTACAGTTGTGCATCGGAAACTACCACTGGTCTTCCAAGGAACATTGAAAGCGTAGACTGTTAGCGACATTACTCCCATGGATGAAAGTGCGCATGGTGACTGTTGTATTCAATCCCGATGCAATTTTTTGTTTCATCAACACTCTGATAGTCCACAAATTACAGAATGCCTCCAGATGTGCATCGGAAACTACTACTGGTCTTCCAGGGAACGATCAAAGCGTAGACTGTTTGAGACATTACTCTCATGGAGGAATGTGCGCATGGTGACTGTTGTATTTAATCCCAATGCAATTTCTGTGTTTCATCAACACTCTAATAGTCCACAGATTACAGAATGCCTCCAGGTGTGCATCGGAAACTACTACTGGTCTTCCAGGGAACGATCAAAACGTAGACTGTTTGAGACATTACTCCCATGGAGGAAAGTGCGCATGGTGACTGTTGTATTTAATCCCGATGCAATTTCTGTGTTTCATCAACACTCTGATACCCCACAGATTACAGAATGCCTCCAGATGTGCATCGGAAACTACTACTGGTCTTCCAGGGAACGATCAAAGCGTAGACTCTTTCAGACATTACTCCCATGGAGGAAAGTGCTCATGGTGACTGGCGTATTCAATCCCGATGCAATTTCTGTGTTTCATCAACACTCTGATAGTCCACAGATTACAGAATGCCACCAGATGTGCATCGGAAACTACTACTGGTCTTCCAGGGAACGATCAAAGCGTAGATTGTTTGAGACATACCTCCCGTGGAAGAAAGTGCGCATGGAGACTGTTGTATTCAATCCCGATGCAATTTCTATGTTTCATCAACACTCTGATAGTCCACAGATTACAGAATGTCACCAGATGTGCATCGGAAACTAGTACTGGTCTTCCAGGGAACGATCAAAGCGTAGACTGTTTGAGAATTACTCCCATGGAGGAAAGTGCGCATGGTGACTGTTGTATTCAATCCCGATGCAATTTCTGTGTTTCATCAACACTCTGATAGTCCACAGATTACAGAATGCCTCCAGATGTGCATCGGAAACTACTACTGGTCTTCCAGGGAGCGATCAAAGCGTAGACTCTTTCAGACATTACTCCCATGGAGGAAAGTGCGGATGGTGACTGTTGTATTCAATCCCGATGCAATTTCTGTGTTTCATCAACACTCTGATAGTCCACAGACTACAGAATGCCTCCAGATGTGCATTGGAAACTACAACTGGTCTTCCAGAGAAAGATCAAAGCGTAGACTCTTTGAGACATAACTCCCATGGAGGAAACTGCGCATGCAGACTGTTGTATTCAATCCCGATGCAATTTCTGTGTTTCATCAACACTCTGACAGTCCACAGCGTACAGAAAGCCTCCAGATGTGCATCGGAAACTACTACTGGTCTTCCAGGGAACGATCAAAGCGTAGACTGTTTGAGAATTACTCCCATGGAGGAAAGTGTTCATGGTGACTGTTGTATTCAATCCCGATGCAATTTCTGTGTTTCATCAACACTCTCATAGTCCACAGATTACAGAATGCCTCCAGATGTGCATCGGAAACTACTACTGGTCTTCCAGGGAACGATCAAAGCGTAGACTCTTTCAGACATTACTCCCATGGAGGAAAGTGCGGATGGTGACTGTTGTATTCAATCCCGAAGTAATTTCTGTGTTTCATCAACACTCTGATACTCCACAGACTACAGAATGCCTCCAGATGTGCATCGGAAACTACTACTGGTCTTCCAGGGAACGATCAAAGCGTAGACTGTTTGGGACATTACTCCCATGGAGGAAAGTGCACATGGTGACTGTTGTATTCAATCCCGATGCAATTTCTGTGTTTCATCAACACTCTGATAGTCCTCAGATTACAGAATGCCTCCAGATGTGCATCGGAAACTACTACTGGTCATCCAGGGAACAATCAAAGCGTAGACTGTTTGGGACATTACTCCCATGGAAGAAAGTGCACATGGTGATTGTTGTATTCAATCCCGATTCAATTTCTGTGTTTCATCAACACGCTGATAGTCCGCAGGTTACCTAATGCCTCCAGATATGCATCGCAAACTACTACTGGTCTTCCAGGGAACGATCAAAACGTAAACTCTTTGTGACATTACTCCCATGGAGGAAAGTGCGCATCGTGAATGTTGTATTCAATCCCGATGCAATTTCTGTGTTTCATCAACACTCTGATAGTCCACAGACTACAGAATGCCTCCAGATGTGCATCGGAAGCTACTACTGGTCTTCCAGGGAAAGATCAAATCGTAGACTCTTTGAGACATAACTCCCATGGGGGAAACTGCGCATGGAGACTGTTGTATTCAATCCCGATGCAATTTCTGTGTTTTAGCAACACTCTGACAGTCCACAGAGTACAGAAAGCCTCCAGATGTGCATCGGAAACTACTACTGGTCTTCCAGGAAACGATCAAAGCGTAGACTGTATAAGACATTACTCCCATGGAGGAAAGTGCGCATGGTGATTGTTGTATTCAATCCCGATGCAGTTACTGTGTTTCATCAACACTCTCATAGTCCACAAATTACAGAATGCCTCCAGATGTACATCGGAAAATACTACTGGTCTTCCAGGGAACGATCAAAACGTAGAGTATTTGAGACATTACTCCCATGGAGGAAAGTGCACATGGTGACTGTTCTATTCGATCCCGATGCAATTTCTGTGTTACATCAACACTCTGATCGTCCACAGAGTACAGAAAGCCTACAGTTGTGCATCGGAAACTACCACTGGTCTTCCAAGGAACATTGAAAGCGTAGACTGTTAGCGACATTACTCCCATGGATGAAAGTGCGCATGGTGACTGTTGTATTCAATCCCGATGCAATTTTTTGTTTCATCAACACTCTGATAGTCCACAAATTACAGAATGCCTCCAGATGTTCATCGGAAACTACTACTGGTCTTCCAGGGAACGATCAAAGCGTAGACTGTTTGAGACATTACTCTCATGGAGGAATGTGCGCATGGTGACTGTTGTATTCAATCCCAATGCAATTTCTGTGTTTCATCAACACTCTAATAGTCCACAGATTACAGAATGCCTCCAGGTGTGCATCGGAAACTACTACTGGTCTTCCAGGGAACGATCAAAGCGTAGACTGTTTGAGACATTACTCCCATGGAGGAAAGTGCGCATGGTGACCGTTGTATTTAATCCCGATGCAATTTCTGTGTTTCATCAACACTCTGATACCCCACAGATTACAGAATGCCTCCAGATGTGCATCGGAAACTACTACTGGTCTTCCAGGGAGCGATCAAAGCGTAGACTCTTTCAGACATTACTCCCATGGAGGAAAGTGCGGATGGTGACTGTTGTATTCAATCCCGATGCAATTTCTGTGTTTCATCAACACTCTGATAGTCCACAGACTACAGAATGCCTCCAGATGTGCATTGGAAACTACAACTGGTCTTCCAGAGAAAGATCAAAGCGTAGACTCTTTGAGACATAACTCCCATGGAGGAAACTGCGCATGCAGACTGTTGTATTCAATCCCGATGCAATTTCTGTGTTTCATCAACACTCTGACAGTCCACAGCGTACAGAAAGCCTCCAGATGTGCATCGGAAACTACTACTGGTCTTCCAGGGAACGATCAAAGCGTAGACTGTTTGAGAATTACTCCCATGGAGGAAAGTGCGCATGGTGACTGTTGTATTCAATCCCGATGCAATTTCTGTGTTTCATCAACACTCTCATAGTCCACAGATTACAGAATGCCTCCAGATGTGCATCGGAAACTACTACTGGTCTTCCAGGGAACGATCAAAGCGTAGACTCTTTCAGACATTACTCCCATGGAGGAAAGTGCGGATGGTGACTGTTGTATTCAATCCCGATGTAATTTCTGTGTTTCATCAACACTCTGATACTCCACAGACTACAGAATGCCTCCAGATGTGCATCGGAAACTACTACTGGTCTTCCAGGGAACGATCAAAGCGTAGACTGTTTGGGACATTACTCCCATGGAGGAAAGTGCACATGGTGATTGTTGTATTCAATCCCGATTCAATTTCTGTGTTTCATCAACACTCTGATAGTCCACAGATTACCTAATGCCTCCAGATGTGCATGGGAAACTACTACTGGTCTTCCAGGGAACGATCAAAACGTAAACTCTTTGAGACATTACTCCCATGGAGGAAAGTGCGCATCGTGACTGTTGTATTCGATACCGATGGAATTTCTGTGTTCCATCAACACTCTGATAGTCCACAGACTACAGAATGCCTCCAGATGTGCATCGGAAGCTACTACTGGTCTTCCATGGAAAGTTCAAAGCGTAGACTTTTTGAGACATAACTCCCATGGAGGAAACTGCGCATGGAGACTGTTGTATACAATCCCGATGCAATTTCTGTGTTTCATCAACACTCTGACAGTCCACAGAGTACAGAAAGCCTCCAGATGTGCATTGGTAACTACTACTGGTCTTCCAGGGAACGATCAAAGCGTAGACTGTTTGAGACATTACTCCCATGGAGAAAAGTGCGCATGGTGACTGTTGTATTCAATCCCGATGCAATTACTGTGTTTCATCAAAACTCTGATAGTCCACAAATTACAGAATGCCTCCAGATGTGCATCGGAAACTACTACTGGTCTTCCAGCGAACGATCAAAGCGTACCCGGTTTGAGAATTACTCCCATGAAGGAAAGTGCGCATGGTGACTGTTGTATTCAATCCCGATGCAATTTCTGTGTTTCATCAACACTCTGATACTCCACAGATTACAGAATGCCTCCAGATGTGCATCGGAAACTACTACTGGTCTTAGAGGGAACGATCAAAGCGTAGACTGTTTGAGATATTACTCCCATGGAGGAAAGTGCGCATGGTGACTGTTGTATTCAATCCCGGTGCAATTTCTGTGTTTCATCAACACTCTGATAGTCCACAGATTACAGAGTGCCTCCAGAAGTGCATCAGAAACTACAAAGGTTCTTCCAGGGAACGATCAAAACGTAAACTCCATGAGACATTACTCCCATGGAGGAAAGTGGGCATGGTGACTGTTGTATTCAATCCATGCATTTTCTGTGTTTCATTAACACTCTTGACAGTAAACAGATTACAGAATGCCACGAGATGTGCATCGGAAACTACTACTGGTCTTCCAGGGAACGATAAAAGCGTGGACTGTTTGAGACATACCTCCCATGGAGGAAAGTGAGCATGGTGACTGTCGTATTCAATCCCGATGCAATTTCTGTGTTTCATCAACACTCTGATAGTCCACAGATTACAGAATGCCACCAGATGTGCATCGGAAACTACTACTGGTCTTCCAGGGAACTATCAAAGCGTAGACTCTTTCAGACATTACTCCCATGGAGGAAAGTGCGGTTGGTGACTGTTGTATTCAATCCCGATGCAATTTCTGTGTTTCATCAACAATCTGATAGTACACAGACTACAAAATGACTCCATATGTGCATCGGAACCTACTACTGGTCTTCCAGGGAAAGATCAAAGCGTAGACTCTTTGAGACATAACTCCCATGGAGGAAACTGCGCATGGAGACTGTTGTATACAATCCCGATGCAATTTCTGTGTTTCATCAACACTCTGACAGTCCACAGAGTACAGAAAGCCTCCAGATGTGCATCGGAAACTACTACTGGTCTTCCAGGGAACGATCAAAGCGTAGACTGTTCGAGACATACCTCCCGTGGAGGAAAGTGCGCATGGTAACTGTTGTATTCAATCCTTATGAAATTTCTGTGTTTCTTTAACACTCTGATAGTCCACAGATTACAGAAGGCCACCAGATGTGCATCGTCAACTGCTACTGGTCTTACAGGGAACGATCAAAGAATAGACTGTTTGAGAATTACTTCCGAGGAGGAAAGTGCGCAAGGTGACTGTTGTATTCAATCCCGAGGCAATTTCTGTGTTTCATCAACACTCTGATAGTCCACAGATTACAGAATGCCTCCAGGTGTGCATCGGAAACTACTACTGGTCTTCCAGGGAACGATCAAAGCGTAGACTGTTTGAGAATTACTCCCATGGAGGAAAGTGCGCATGGTGACTGTTGTATTCAATCCCGATGCAATTTCTGTGTTTCATCAACACTCTGATAGTCCACAGATTACAGAATGCCACCAGATGTGCATCGGAAACTACTACTGGTCTTCCAGGGAACGATCAAAGCGTAGACTGTTTGAGAATTACTCCCATGGAGGAAAGTGCGCATGGTGGCTGTTGTATTCAATCCCGAAGCAATTTCTGTGTTTCATCAACGCTCTGATACTCCACAGATTACAGAATGCCACCAGATGTGCATCGGAAACTACTACTGGTCTTCCAGGGAACGATCAAAGCGTAGATTGTTTGAGACATACCTCCCGTGGAAGAAAGTGCGCATGGAGACTGTTGTATTCAATCCCGATGCAATTTCTATGTTTCATCAACACTCTGATAGTCCACAGATTACAGAATGTCACCAGATGTGCATCGGAAACTAGTACTGGTCTTCCAGGGAACGATCAAAGCGTAGACTGTTTGAGAATTACTCCCATGGAGGAAAGTGCGCATGGTGACTGTTGTATTCAATCCCGGTGCAATTTCTGTGTTTCATCAACACTCTGATAGTCCACAGATTACAGAATGCCTCCAGAAGTGCATCAGAAACTACAAAGGTTCTTCCAGGGAACGATCAAAACGTAAACTCCATGAGACATTACTCCCATGGAGGAAAGTGGGCATGGTGACTGTTGTATTCAATCCATGCATTTTCTGTGTTTCATTAACACTCTTGACAGTAAACAGATTACAGAATGCCACGAGATGTGCATCGGAAACTACTACTGGTCTTCCAGGGAACGATAAAAGCGTGGACTGTTTGAGACATACCTCCCATGGAGGAAAGTGAGCATGGTGACTGTCGTATTCAATCCCGATGCAATTTCTGTGTTTCATCAACACTCTGATAGTCCACAGATTACAGAATGCCACCAGATGTGCATCGGAAACTACTACTGGTCTTCCAGGGAACTATCAAAGCGTAGACTCTTTCAGACATTACTCCCATGGAGGAAAGTGCGGTTGGTGACTGTTGTATTCAATCCCGATGCAATTTCTGTGTTTCATCAACAATCTGATAGTACACAGACTACAAAATGACTCCATATGTGCATCGGAACCTACTACTGGTCTTCCAGGGAAAGATCAAAGCGTAGACTCTTTGAGACATAACTCCCATGGAGGAAACTGCGCATGGAGACTGTTGTATACAATCCCGATGCAATTTCTGTGTTTCATCAACACTCTGACAGTCCACAGAGTACAGAAAGCCTCCAGATGTGCATCGGAAACTACTACTGGTCTTCCAGGGAACGATCAAAGCGTAGACTGTTCGAGACATACCTCCCGTGGAGAAAAGTGCGCATGGTAACTGTTGTATTCAATCCTTATGAAATTTCAGTGTTTCTTTAACACTCTGATAGTCCACAGATTACAGAAGGCCACCAGATGTGCATCGTCAACTGCTACTGGTCTTACAGGGAACGATCAAAGAATAGACTGTTTGAGAATTACTTCCGAGGAGGAAAGTGCGCAAGGTGACTGTTGTATTCAATCCCGAGGCAATTTCTGTGTTTCATCAACACTCTGATAGTCCACAGATTACAGAATGCCTCCAGGTGTGCATCGGAAACTACTACTGGTCTTCCAGGGAACGATCAAAGCGTAGACTGTTTGAGAATTACTCCCATGGAGGAAAGTGCGCATGGTGACTGTTGTATTCAATCCCGATGCAATTTCTGTGTTTCATCAACACTCTGATAGTCCACAGATTACAGAATGCCACCAGATGTGCATCGGAAACTACTACTGGTCTTCCAGGGAACGATCAAAGCGTAGACTGTTTGAGAATTACTCCCATGGAGGAAAGTGCGCATGGTGGCTGTTGTATTCAATCCCGAAGCAATTTCTGTGTTTCATCAACGCTCTGATACTCCACAGATTACAGAATGCCACCAGATGTGCATCGGAAACTACTACTGGTCTTCCAGGGAACGATCAAAGCGTAGATTGTTTGAGACATACCTCCCGTGGAAGAAAGTGCGCATGGAGACTGTTGTATTCAATCCCGATGCAATTTCTATGTTTCATCAACACTCTGATAGTCCACAGATTACAGAATGTCACCAGATGTGCATCGGAAACTAGTACTGGTCTTCCAGGGAACGATCAAAGCGTAGACTGTTTGAGAATTACTCCCATGGAGGAAAGTGCGCATGGTGACTGTTGTATTCAATCCCGATGCAATTTCTGTGTTTCATCAACACTCTGATAGTCCACAGATTACAGAATGCCTCCAGATGTGCATCGGAAACTACTACTGGTCTTCCAGGGAGCGATCAAAGCGTAGACTCTTTCAGACATTACTCCCATGGAGGAAAGTGCGGATGGTGACTGTTGTATTCAATCCCGATGCAATTTCTGTGTTTCATCAACACTCTGATAGTCCACAGACTACAGAATGCCTCCAGATGTGCATTGGAAACTACAACTGGTCTTCCAGAGAAAGATCAAAGCGTAGACTCTTTGAGACATAACTCCCATGGAGGAAACTGCGCATGCAGACTGTTGTATTCAATCCCGATGCAATTTCTGTGTTTCATCAACACTCTGACAGTCCACAGCGTACAGAAAGCCTCCAGATGTGCATCGGAAACTACTACTGGTCTTCCAGGGAACGATCAAAGCGTAGACTGTTTGAGAATTACTCCCATGGAGGAAAGTGCGCATGGTGACTGTTGTATTCAATCCCGATGCAATTTCTGTGTTTCATCAACACTCTCATAGTCCACAGATTACAGAATGCCTCCAGATGTGCATCGGAAACTACTACTGGTCTTCCAGGGAACGATCAAAGCGTAGACTCTTTCAGACATTACTCCCATGGAGGAAAGTGCGGATGGTGACTGTTGTATTCAATCCCGATGTAATTTCTGTGTTTCATCAACACTCTGATACTCCACAGACTACAGAATGCCTCCAGATGTGCATCGGAAACTACTACTGGTCTTCCAGGGAACGATCAAAGCGTAGACTGTTTGGGACATTACTCCCATGGAGGAAAGTGCACATGGTGACTGTTGTATTCAATCCCGATGCAATTTCTGTGTTTCATCAACACTCTGATAGTCCTCAGATTACAGAATGCCTCCAGATGTGCATCGGAAACTACTACTGGTCATCCAGGGAACAATCAAAGCGTAGACTGTTTGGGACATTACTCCCATGGAGGAAAGTGCACATGGTGATTGTTGTATTCAATCCCGATTCAATTTCTGTGTTTCATCAACACGCTGATAGTCCGCAGGTTACCTAATGCCTCCAGATATGCATCGCAAACTACTACTGGTCTTCCAGGGAACGATCAAAACGTAAACTCTTTGTGACATTACTCCCATGGAGGAAAGTGCGCATCGTGAATGTTGTATTCAATCCCGATGCAATTTCTGTGTTTCATCAACACTCTGATAGTCCACAGACTACAGAATGCCTCCAGATGTGCATCGGAAGCTACTACTGGTCTTCCAGGGAAAGATCAAATCGTAGACTCTTTGAGACATAACTCCCATGGGGGAAACTGCGCATGGAGACTGTTGTATTCAATCCCGATGCAATTTCTGTGTTTTAGCAACACTCTGACAGTCCACAGAGTACAGAAAGCCTCCAGATGTGCATCGGAAACTACTACTGGTCTTCCAGGAAACGATCAAAGCGTAGACTGTATAAGACATTACTCCCATGGAGGAAAGTGCGCATGGTGATTGTTGTATTCAATCCCGATGCAGTTACTGTGTTTCATCAACACTCTCATAGTCCACAAATTACAGAATGCCTCCAGATGTACATCGGAAACTACTACTGGTCTTCCAGGGAACGATCAAAACGTAGAGTATTTGAGACATTACTCCCATGGAGGAAAGTGCACATGGTGACTGTTCTATTCGATCCCGATGCAATTTCTGTGTTACATCAACACTCTGATCGTCCACAGAGTACAGAAAGCCTACAGTTGTGCATCGGAAACTACCACTGGTCTTCCAAGGAACATTGAAAGCGTAGACTGTTAGCGACATTACTCCCATGGATGAAAGTGCGCATGGTGACTGTTGTATTCAATCCCGATGCAATTTTTTGTTTCATCAACACTCTGATAGTCCACAAATTACAGAATGCCTCCAGATGTTCATCGGAAACTACTACTGGTCTTCCAGGGAACGATCAAAGCGTAGACTGTTTGAGACATTACTCTCATGGAGGAATGTGCGCATGGTGACTGTTGTATTCAATCCCAATGCAATTTCTGTGTTTCATCAACACTCTAATAGTCCACAGATTACAGAATGCCTCCAGGTGTGCATCGGAAACTACTACTGGTCTTCCAGGGAACGATCAAAGCGTAGACTGTTTGAGACATTACTCCCATGGAGGAAAGTGCGCATGGTGACCGTTGTATTTAATCCCGATGCAATTTCTGTGTTTCATCAACACTCTGATACCCCACAGATTACAGAATGCCTCCAGATGTGCATCGGAAACTACTACTGGTCTTCCAGGGAGCGATCAAAGCGTAGACTCTTTCAGACATTACTCCCATGGAGGAAAGTGCGGATGGTGACTGTTGTATTCAATCCCGATGCAATTTCTGTGTTTCATCAACACTCTGATAGTCCACAGACTACAGAATGCCTCCAGATGTGCATTGGAAACTACAACTGGTCTTCCAGAGAAAGATCAAAGCGTAGACTCTTTGAGACATAACTCCCATGGAGGAAACTGCGCATGCAGACTGTTGTATTCAATCCCGATGCAATTTCTGTGTTTCATCAACACTCTGACAGTCCACAGCGTACAGAAAGCCTCCAGATGTGCATCGGAAACTACTACTGGTCTTCCAGGGAACGATCAAAGCGTAGACTGTTTGAGAATTACTCCCATGGAGGAAAGTGCGCATGGTGACTGTTGTATTCAATCCCGATGCAATTTCTGTGTTTCATCAACACTCTCATAGTCCACAGATTACAGAATGCCTCCAGATGTGCATCGGAAACTACTACTGGTCTTCCAGGGAACGATCAAAGCGTAGACTCTTTCAGACATTACTCCCATGGAGGAAAGTGCGGATGGTGACTGTTGTATTCAATCCCGATGTAATTTCTGTGTTTCATCAACACTCTGATACTCCACAGACTACAGAATGCCTCCAGATGTGCATCGGAAACTACTACTGGTCTTCCAGGGAACGATCAAAGCGTAGACTGTTTGGGACATTACTCCCATGGAGGAAAGTGCACATGGTGATTGTTGTATTCAATCCCGATTCAATTTCTGTGTTTCATCAACACTCTGATAGTCCACAGATTACCTAATGCCTCCAGATGTGCATGGGAAACTACTACTGGTCTTCCAGGGAACGATCAAAACGTAAACTCTTTGAGACATTACTCCCATGGAGGAAAGTGCGCATCGTGACTGTTGTATTCGATACCGATGGAATTTCTGTGTTCCATCAACACTCTGATAGTCCACAGACTACAGAATGCCTCCAGATGTGCATCGGAAGCTACTACTGGTCTTCCATGGAAAGTTCTCAGCGTAGACTTTTTGAGACATAACTCCCATGGAGGAAACTGCGCATGGAGACTGTTGTATACAATCCCGATGCATTTTCTGTGTTTCATCAACACTCTGACAGTCCACAGAGTACAGAAAGCCTCCAGATGTGCATTGGTAACTACTACTGGTCTTCCAGGGAACGATCAAAGCGTAGACTGTTTGAGACATTACTCCCATGGAGAAAAGTGCGCATGGTGACTGTTGTATTCAATCCCGATGCAATTACTGTGTTTCATCAAAACTCTGATAGTCCACAAATTACAGAATGCCTCCAGATGTGCATCGGAAACTACTACTGGTCTTCCAGCGAACGATCAAAGCGTACCCGGTTTGAGAATTACTCCCATGAAGGAAAGTGCGCATGGTGACTGTTGTATTCAATCCCGATGCAATTTCTGTGTTTCATCAACACTCTGATACTCCACAGATTACAGAATGCCTCCAGATGTGCATCGGAAACTACTACTGGTCTTAGAGGGAACGATCAAAGCGTAGACTGTTTGAGATATTACTCCCATGGAGGAAAGTGCGCATGGTGACTGTTGTATTCAATCCCGGTGCAATTTCTGTGTTTCATCAACACTCTGATAGTCCACAGATTACAGAATGCCTCCTGAAGTGCATCAGAAACTACAAAGGTTCTTCCAGGGAACGATCAAAACGTAAACTCCATGAGACATTACTCCCATGGAGGAAAGTGGGCATGGTGACTGTTGTATTCAATCCATGCATTTTCTGTGTTTCATTAACACTCTTGACAGTAAACAGATTACAGAATGCCACGAGATGTGCATCGGAAACTACTACTGGTCTTCCAGGGAACGATAAAAGCGTGGACTGTTTGAGACATACCTCCCATGGAGGAAAGTGAGCATGGTGACTGTCGTATTCAATCCCGATGCAATTTCTGTGTTTCATCAACACTCTGATAGTCCACAGATTACAGAATGCCACCAGATGTGCATCGGAAACTACTACTGGTCTTCCAGGGAACTATCAAAGCGTAGACTCTTTCAGACATTACTCCCATGGAGGAAAGTGCGGTTGGTGACTGTTGTATTCAATCCCGATGCAATTTCTGTGTTTCATCAACAATCTGATAGTACACAGACTACAAAATGACTCCATATGTGCATCGGAACCTACTACTGGTCTTCCAGGGAAAGATCAAAGCGTAGACTCTTTGAGACATAACTCCCATGGAGGAAACTGCGCATGGAGACTGTTGTATACAATCCCGATGCAATTTCTGTGTTTCATCAACACTCTGACAGTCCACAGAGTACAGAAAGCCTCCAGATGTGCATCGGAAACTACTACTGGTCTTCCAGGGAACGATCAAAGCGTAGACTGTTCGAGACATACCTCCCGTGGAGAAAAGTGCGCATGGTAACTGTTGTATTCAATCCTTATGAAATTTCTGTGTTTCTTTAACACTCTGATAGTCCACAGATTACAGAAGGCCACCAGATGTGCATCGTCAACTGCTACTGGTCTTACAGGGAACGATCAAAGAATAGACTGTTTGAGAATTACTTCCGAGGAGGAAAGTGCGCAAGGTGACTGTTGTATTCAATCCCGAGGCAATTTCTGTGTTTCATCAACACTCTGATAGTCCACAGATTACAGAATGCCTCCAGGTGTGCATCGGAAACTACTACTGGTCTTCCAGGGAACGATCAAAGCGTAGACTGTTTGAGAATTACTCCCATGGAGGAAAGTGCGCATGGTGACTGTTGTATTCAATCCCGATGCAATTTCTGTGTTTCATCAACACTCTGATAGTCCACAGATTACAGAATGCCTCCAGATGTGCATCGGAAACTACTACTGGTCTTCCAGGGAACGATCAAAGCGTAGACTCTTTCAGACATTACTCCCGTGGAAGAAAGTGCGTATGGTGACTGTTGTATTCAATCCCGATGCAATTTCTGTGTTTCATCAACACTCTGATAGTCCACAGATTACAGAATGTCACCAGATGTGCATCGGAAACTTCTACTGGTCTTCCAGGGAAAGATCAAAGCGTAGACTTTTTGAGACATAACTCCCATGGAGGAAACTGCGCATGGAGACTGTTGTATACAATCCCGATGCAATTTCTGTGTTTCATCAACACTCTGACAGTCCACAGATTACAGAAAGCCTCCAGATGTGCATCGGAAACTACTACTGGTCTTCCAGGGAGCGATCAAAGCGTAGACTGTTTGAGACATTACTCCCATGGAGGAAAGTGCGCATGGTGACTGTTGTATTCAATAACGATGCAATTACTGTGTTTCATCAACACTCTGATAGTCCACAAATTACAGAATGCCTCCAGATGTGCATCGGAAACTACTACTGGTCTTTCAGGGAACGATCAAAGCGTAGCCGGTTTGAGAATTACTCCCATGAAGGAAAGTACGCAATGGTGACTGTTGTATTCAATCCCGATGCAATTTCTGTGTTTCATCAACACTCTGATACTCCACAGATTACAGAATTCCTCCAGATGGGCATCGGAAACTACTACTGGTCTTAGAGGAAACGTTAAAAGCGTAGACTGTTTGAGATATTACTCCCATGGAGGAAAGTGCGCATGGTGACTGTTGTATTCAATCCCGGTGCAATTTCTGTGTTTCATCAACACTCTGATAGTCCACAGATTACAGAATGCCTCCAGAAGTGCATCGGAAACTACTACTGTTCTTCCAGGGAACGATCAAAAGGTAAACTCCTTGAGACATTACTCCCATGGAGGAAAGTGCGCATGGTGACTGTTGTATTCAATCCATGCATTTTCTGTGGTTCATTAACACTCTTGATAGTCCACAGATTACAGAATGCAACGAGATGTGCATCGGAAACTACTACTGGTCTTCCAGGGAACGATCAAAGCGTAGACTCTTTCAGACATTACTCCCATGGGGGAAAGTGCGGATGGTGACTGTCGTATTCAATCCCGATGCAATTTCTGTGTTTCATCAACACTCTGATAGTCCACAGATTACAGAATGCCACCAGATGTGCATCGGAAACCACTACTGGTCTTCCAGGGAACGATCAAAGCGTAGACTGTTTGAGAATTACTCCCATGGAGGAAAGTGGCATGGTGACTGTTGTATTCAATCCCGATTTAATTTCTGTGTTTCATCAACACTCTGATACTCCACTGATTACAGAATGCCTCCAGATGTGCATCGGAAACTACTACTGGTCTTCCAGGGAACGATCAAAGCGTAGACTCTTTGAGACATAACCCCCATGGAGGAAACCTCGCATGGAGACTGTTGTATTCAATCCCGATGCAATTTCTGTGTTTCATCAACACTCTGACAGTCCACAGAGTACAGAAAGCCTCTAGATGTGCATCGGAAACTACTACTGGTCTTCCAGGGAACGATCAAAGCGTAGACTGTTAGAGACATTACTCTGATGGAGGAAAGTGCGCATTGTGACTGTTGTATTCAATCCCGATGCAATTTCTGTGTTTCATCAACACTCTGATAGTCCTCACATTACAGAATGCCTCCAGATGTGCATCGGAAACTACTACTGGTCATCCAGGGAACAATCAAAGCGTAGACTGTTTTGGACATTACTCCCATGGAGGAAAGTGCACATGGTGATTGTTGTATTCAATCCCGATTCAATTTCTGTGTTTCATCAACACTCTGATAGTCCACAGATTACCTAATGCCTCCAGATGTGCATGGGAAACTACTACTGGTCTTCCAGGGAACGATCAAATCGTAAACTCTTTGAGACATTACTCCCATGGAGGAAAGTGCGCATCGTGACTGTTGTATTCGATCCCGATGCAATTTCTGTGTTCCATCAACACTCTGATAGTCCACAGACTACAGAATGCCTCCAGATGTGCATCGGAAGCTACTACTGGTCTTCCAGGGAAATATCAAAGCGTAGACTTTTTGAGACATAACTCCCATGGATGAAACTGCGTATGGAGACTGTTGTATACAATCCCGATGCAATTTCTGTGTTTCATCAACACTCTGACAGACCACAGAGTACAGAAAGCCTCCAGATGTGCATCGGAAACTACTACTGGTCTTCCAGGGAACGATCAAAGCGTAGACTGTTTGAGACATTACTCCCATGGAGGAAAGTGCGCATGGTGACTGTTGTATTCAATCCCGATGCAATTACTGTGTTTCATCAACACTCTGATAGTCCACAAATTACAAAATGCCTCCAGATGTGCATCGGAAACTACTACTGGTCTTCCAGGGAACGATCAAAGCGTACCCGGTTTGAGAATTACTGCCATGAAGGAAAGTGCGCATGGTGACTGTTGTATTCAATCCCGATGCAATTTCTGTGTTTCATCAACACTCCGATACTCCACAGATTACAGAATGCCTTCAGATGTGCATCGGAAACTACTACTGGTCTTAGAGGGAACGATCAAAGCGTAGACTGTTTGAGATATTACTCCCATGGAGGAAAGTTCGCATGGTGACTGATGTATTCAATCCCGGTGCAATTTCTGTGTTTCATCAACACTCTGATAGTCCACAGATTACAGAATGCCTCCAGAAGTGCATCAGAAACTACTACTGTTCTTCCAGGGAACGATCAAAACGTAAACTCCTTGAGACATTACTCCCATGGAGGAAAGTGCGCATGGTGACTGTTGTATTCAATCCATGCATTTTCTTTGTTTCATTAACACTCTTGATAGTCCACAGATTACAGAATGCCACGAGATGTGCATCGGAAACTACTACTGGTCTTCCAGGGAACGATCAAAGCGTGGACTGTTTGAGACATACCTCCCATGGAGGAAAGTGCGTTTGGTGGCTGTTGTATTCAATCCCGATGCAATTTCTGTGTTTCATCAACACTCTCATAGTACACAGACTACAAAATGACTCCATATGTGCATCGGAACCTACTACTGGTCTTCCAGGGAAAGATCAAAGCGTAGACTCTTTGAGACATAACTCCCATGGAAGAAACTGCACATGGAGACTGTTGTATACAATCCCGATGCAATTTCTGTGTTTCATCAACACTCTGACAGTCCACAGAGTACAGAAAGCCTCCAGATGTGCATCGGAAACTACTACTGGTCTTCCAGGGAACGATCAAATCGTAGACTGTTCGAGACATACCTCCCGTGGAGAAAAGTGCGCATGGTGACTGTTGTATTCAATCCTTATGAAATTTCTGTGTTTCTTTAACACTCTGATAGTCCACAGATTACAGAAGGCCACCAGATGTGCATCGGAAACTGCTACTGGTCTTACAGGGAACGATCAAAGAATAGACTGTTTGAGAATTACTTCCATGGAGGAAAGTGCGCATGGTGACTGTTGTATTCAATCCCGAGGCAATATCTGTGTTTCATCAACACTCCGATAGTCCACAGATTACAGAATGCCTCCAGGTGTGCATCGGAAACTACTACTGGTCTTCCAGGGAACGATCAAAACGTAGACTGTCTGAGACATTACCCCCATGGATTAAAGTGCGCATGGTGACTGGCGTATTCAATCCCGATGCAATTTCTGTGTTTCATCAACACTCTGATAGTCCACAGATTACAGAATGCCACCAGATGTGCATCGGAAACTACTACTGGTCTTCCAGGGAACGATCAAAGCGTAGATTGTTTGAGACATACCTCCCGTGGAAGAAAGTGCGCATGGTGACTGTTGTATTCAATCCCGATGCAATTTCTGTGTTTCATCAACACTCTGATAGTCCACAGATTACAGAACGTCACCAGATGTGCATCGGAAACTACTACTGGTCTTAAAGGGAACGATCAAAGCGTAGACTGTTTGAGAATTACTCCCATTAAGGAAAGTGCGCATGGTGACTGTTGTATTCAACCCCGATGCAATTTCTGTGTTTCATCAACACTCTGATAGTCCACAGATTACAGAATGCCTCCAGATGTGCATCGGAAACTACTACTGGTCTTCCAGGGAGCGATCCAAGCGTAGACTCTTTCAGACATTATTCCCATGGAGGAAAGTGCGGATGGTGACTGTTGTATTCAATCCCGATGCAATTTCTGTGTTTCATCAACACTCTGATAGTCCACAGACTACAGAATGCCTCCAGATGTGCATTGGAAACTACTACTGGTCTTCCAGAGAAAGATCAAAGCGTAGACTCTTTGAGACATAACTCCCATGGAGGAAACTGCGCATGGAGACTGTTGTATTCAATCCCGATGCAATTTCTGTGTTTCATCAACACTCTGACAGTCCACAGCGTACAGAAAGCCTCCAGATGTGCATCGGAAACTACTACCGGTCTTCCAGGGAACGATCAAAGCGTAGACTGTTTGAGAATTACTCCCATGGAGGAAAGTGCGCATGGTGACTGTTGTATTCAATCCCGATGCAATTTCTGTGTTTCATCAACACTCTGATAGTCCACAGATTACAGAATGCCTCCAGATGTGCATCGGAAACTACTACTGGTCTTCCAGGGAACGATCAAAGCGTAGACTCTTTCAGACATTACTCCCATGGAGGAAAGTGCGGATGATGACTGTTGTATTCAATCTCGATGTAATTTCTGTGTTTCATGAACACTCTGATACTCCACAGACTACAGAATGCCTCCAGATGTGCATCGTAAACTACTACTGGTCTTCCAGGGAACGATCAAAGCGTAGACTGTTTGGGACATTAGTCCCATGGAGGAAAGTGCACATGGTGATTGTTGTATTCAATCCCGGTTCAATTTCTGTGTTTCATCAACACTCAGATAGTCCACAGATTACCTAATGCCTCCAGATGTGCATGGGAAACTACTACTGGTCTTCCAGGGAACGATCAAAACGTAAACTCTTTGAGACATTACTCCCATGGAGCAAAGTGCGCATCGTGACTGTTGTATTCGATCCCGATGCAATTTCTGTGTTCCATCAACACTCTGATAGTCCACAGACTACAGAATGCCTCCAGATGTGCATCGGAAGCTACTACTGGTCTTCCAGGGAAAGATCAAAGCGTAGACTTTTTGAGACATAACTCCCATGGAGGAAACTGCGCATGGAGACTGTTGTATTCAATCCCGGTGCAATTTCTGTGTTTCATCAACACTCTGATAGTCCACAGATTACAGAATGCCCCCAGAAGTGCATCGGAAACTACTACTGTTCTTCCAGGGAAGGATCAAAACGTAAACTCCTTGAGACATTACTCCCATGGAGGAAAGTGCGCATGGTGACTGTTGTATTCAATCCATGCATTTTCTGTGTTTCATTAACACTCTTGATAGTCCACAGATTACAGAATGCAACGAGATGTGCATCGGAAACTACTACTGGTCGTCCAGGGAACGATCTAAGCGTAGACTCTTTCAGACATTACTCCCATGGAGGAAAGTGCGGATGGTGACTGTCGTATTCAATCCCGATGCAATTTCTGTGTTTCATCAACACTCTGATAGTCCACAGATTACAGAATGCCACCAGATGTGCATCGGAAACTACTACTAGTCTTCCAGGGAACTATCAAAGCGTAGACTCTTTCAGACATTACTCCCATGGAGGAAAGTGCGTTTGGTGACTGTTGTATTCAATCCCGATGCAATTTCTGTGTTTCATCAACACTCTCATAGTACACAGACTACAAAATGACTCCATATGTGCATCGGAACCTACTACTGGTCTTCCAGGGAAAGATCAAAGCGTAGACTGTTCGAGACATACCTCCCGTGGAGAAAAGTGCGCATGGTGACTGTTGTATTCAATCCTTATGAAATTTCTGTGTTTCTTTAACACTCTGATAGTCCACAGATTACAGAAGGCCACCAGATGTGCATCGGAAACTGCTACTGGTCTTACAGGGAACGATCAAAGAATAGACTGTTTGAGAATTACTTCCATGGAGGAAAGTGCGCATGGTGACTGTTGTATTCAATCCGGAGGCAATATCTGTGTTTCATCAACACTCCGATAGTCCACAGATTACAGAATGCCTCCAGGTGTGCATCGGAAACTACTACTGGTCTTCCAGGGAACGATCAAAACGTAGACTGTTTGAGACATTACCCCCATGGATTAAAGTGCGCATGGTGACTGTTGTATTCAATCCCGATGCAATTTCTGTGTTTCATCAACACTCTGATACCCCACAGATTACAGAATGCCTCCAGATGTGCATCGGGAACTACTACTGGTCTTCCAGGGAACGATCAAAGCGTAGACTCTTTCAGACATTACTCCCATGGAGGAAAGTGCACATGGTGACTGGCGTATTCAATCCCGATGCAATTTCTGTGTTTCATCAACACTCTGATAGTCCACAGATTACAGAATGCCACCAGATGTGCATCGGAAACTACTACTGGTCTTCCAGGGAACGATCAAAGCGTAGATTGTTTGAGACATACCTCCTGTGGAAGAAAGTGCGCATGGTGAGTGTTGTATTCAATCCCGATGCAATTTCTGTGTTTCATCAACACTCTGATAGTCCACAGATTACAGAATGTCACCAGATGTGCATCGGAAACTACTACTGGTCTTAAAGGGAACGATCAAAGCGTAGACTGTTTGAGAATTACTCCCATGGAGGAAAGTGCGCATGGTGACTATTGTATTCAACCCCGATGCAATTTCTGTGTTTCATCAACACTCTGATAGTCCACAGATTACAGAATGCCTCCAGATGTGCATCGGAAACTACTACTGGTCTTCCAGGGAGCGATCCAAGCGTAGACTCTTTCAGACATTACTCCCATGGAGGAAAGTGCGGATGGTGACTGTTGTATTCAATCCCGATGCAATTTCTGTGTTTCATCAACACTCTGATAGTCCACAGACTACAGAATGCCTCCAGATGTGCATTGGAAACTACTACTGGTGTTCCAGAGAAAGATCAAAGCGTAGACTCTTTGAGACATAACTCCCATGGAGGAAACTGCGCATGGTAACTGTTGTATTCAATCCCGATGCAATTTCTGTGTTTCATCAACACGCTGACAGTCCACAGCGTACAGAAAGCCTCCAGATGTGCATCGGAAACTACTACCGGTCTTCCAGGGAACGATCAAAGCGTAGACTGTTTGAGAATTACTCCCATGGAGGAAAGTGCGCATGGTGACTGTTGTATTCAATCCCGATGCAATTTCTGTGTTTCATCAACACTCTGATAGTCCACAGATTACAGAATGCCTCCAGATGTGCATCGGAAACTACTACTGGTCTTCCAGGGAACGATCAAAGCGTAAACTCTTTCAGACATTACTCCCATGGAGGAAAGTGCGGATGATGACTGTTGTATTCAATCTCGATGTAATTTCTGTGTTTCATGAACACTCTGATACTCCACAGACTACAGAATGCCTCCAGATGTGCATCGTAAACTACTACTGGTCTTCCAGGGAACGATCAAAGCGTAGACTGTTTGGGACATTAGTCCCATGGAGGAAACTGCGCATGGAGACTGTTGAATACAATCCCGATGCAATTTCTGTGTTTCATCAACACTCTGACAGTCCACAGATTACAGAAAGCCTCCAGATGTGCATCGGAAACTACTACTGGTCTTCCAGGGAACGATCAAAGCGTAGACTGTTTGAGACATTACTCCCATGGAGGAAAGTGCGCATGGTGACTGTTGTATTCAATCCCGATGCAATTTCTGTGTTTCATCAACACTCTGATACTCCACAGATTACAGAATTCCTCCAGATGTGCATCGGAAACTACTACTGGTCTTAGAGGAAACGTTCAAAGCGTAGACTGTTTGAGATATTACTCCCATGGAGGAAAGTGCGCATGGTGACTGTTGTATTCAATCCCGGTGCAATTTCTGTGTTTCATCAACACTCTGATAGTCCACAGATTACAGAATGCCTCCAGAAGTGCATCGGAAACTACTACTGTTCTTCCAGGGAACGATCAAAACGTAAACTCCTTGAGACATTACTCCCATGGAGGAATGTGCGCATGGTGACTGTTGTATTCAATCCATGCATTTTCTGTGTTTCATTAACACTCTTGATAGTCCACAGATTACAGAATGCAACGAGATGTGCATCGGAAACTACTACAGGTCGTCCAGGGAACGATCAAAGCGTAGACTCTTTCAGACATTACTCCCATGGAGGAAAGTGCGGATGGTGACTGTCGTATTCAATCCCGATGCAATTTCTGTGTTTCATCAACACTCTGATATTCCACAGATTACAGAATGCCACCAGATGTGAGAATGCCACCAGATGTGCATCGGAAACTACTACTGGTCTTCCAGGGAACGATCAAAGCGTAGACTGTTTGAGAATTACTCCCATGGAGGAAAGTGCGCATGGTGAATGTTGTATTCAATCCCGATGCAATTTCTGTGTTTCATCAACACTCTGATATTCCACAGATTACAGAATGCCTCCAGATGTGCATCGGAAACTACTACTGGTCTTCCAGGGAACGATCAAAGCGTAGACTCTTTGAAACATAACTCCCATGGAGGAAACTGCGCATGGAGACTGTTGTATTCAATCCCGATGCAATTTCTCTGTTTCATCAACACTCTGACAGTCCACAGAGTACAGAAAGCCTCGAGATGTGCATTGGAAACTACTACTGGTCTTCCAGGGAACGATCAAAGCGTAGACTGTTAGAGACATTACTCTGATGGAGGAAAGTGCGCATGGTGACTGTTGTATTCATTCCCGATGCAATGTCATTGTTTCATCAACACTCTGATAGTCCTCAGATTACAGAATACCTCCAGATGTGCATCGGAAACTACTACTGGTCATCCAGGGAACAATCAAAGCGTAGACTGTTTGGGACATTACTCCCATGGAGGAAAGTGCACATGGTGATTGTTGTATTCAATCCCGATTCAATTTCTGTATTTCATCAACACGCTGATAGTCCGCAGATTACCTAATGCCTCCAGATATGCATCGCAAACTACAACTGGTCTTCCAGGGAACGATTAAAACGTAAACTCTTTGTGACATTACTCCCATGGAGGAAAGTGCGCATCGTGAATGTTGTATTCAATCCCGATGCAATTTCTGAGTTTCATCAACACTCTGATAGTCCACAGACTACAGAATGCCTCCAGATGTGCATCGGAAGCTACTAATGGTCTTCCAGGGAAAGATCAAATCGTAGACTCTTTGAGACATAACCCCCATGGAGGAAACTGCGCATGGAGACTGTTGTATTCAATCCCGATGCAATTTCTGTGTTTCAGCAACACTCTGACAGTCCACAGAGTAAAGAAAGCCTCCAGATGTGCATCGGAAACTACTACTGGTCTTCCAGGGAACATTGAAAGCGTAGACTGTTAGTGATATTACTCCCATGGATGAAAGTGTGCATGGTGACTGTTGCATTGAATCCCGATGCAATTTTTGTGTTTCATCAACACTCTGATAGTCCTCAAATTACAGAATGCCTCCAGATGTTCATCGGGAACGACTACTGGTCTTCCAGGGAACGATCAAAGCGTAGACTGTTTGAGACATTACTCCCATGGAGGAATGTGCGCATGGTGACTGTTGTATTCAATCCCAATGCAATTTCTGTGTTTCATCAACACTCTAATAGTCCACAGATTACAGAATGCCTCGAGATGTGCATCGGAAACTACTACTGGTCTTCCAGGGAATGATCCAAACGTAGACTGTTTGAGACATTACTCCCATGTAGGAAACTGCGCATGGAGACTGTTGTATTCAATCCCGATGCAGTTACTGTGTTTCATCAACACTCTGATAGTCCACAAATTTCAGAAAGCCTCCAGATCTGCATCGGAAACTACTACTGGTCTTACAGGGAACGATCAAAGCATAGACTGTTTGAGAATTACTCCCACGGAGGAATGTGCGCTTGGTGACTGTTGTATTCAATCCCGATGCAATTTCTGTGTTTCATCAACACTGTGATAGTCATCAGATTACAGAATGCCTCCAGATGTGCATCGGAAACTACTACTGTTCTTCCAGGGAACGATCAAAGCGTAGACTGTTAGAGACATTACTCTCATGGAGGAATGTGCGCATGGTGACTGTTGTATTCAATCCCGATGCAATTTCTATGTATCATCAACACTCTGATAGTCCTCAGATTACAGAATGCCTCCAGATGTGCATCGGAAACTACTACTGGTCTTCCAGGGAACGATCAAAGCGAAGACTGTTTGGGACATTACTCCCATGGAGGAAACTGCACATGGTGATTGTTGTATTCAATACCGATTCATTTTCAGTGTTTCATCAACACTCTGATAGTCCGCAGATTACCTAATGCCTCCAGATGTGCATCGGAAACTACTACTGGTCTTCCAGGGAACGATCAAAACGTAAACTCTTTGAGACATTACTCCCATGGAGGAATGTGCGCATCGTGAATGTTGTATTCAATCCCGATGCAATTTCTGTGTTTCATCAAGACTCTGATAGACCACAGACTTCAGAATGCCTCCAGATGTGCATCGGAAACTGCTACTGGTCTTCCACGGAACGATCAAAGCGTAGACTGTTTGAGACATACCTCCCGTGTAGGAAAGTGCGCATGGTGACAGTTTTGTTCAATCCCGATGCAATTTCTGTGTGTAATCAACTCTCTGATAGTCCTCAGATTACAGAAAGCCTCCAGATGTGCATCGGAAACTACTACTGGTCTTCCAGGGATCGATCAAAGCGTAGACTGTTAGAGAGATTACTCTCATGGAGGAAAGTGCGCATGGTGACTGTTGTATTCAATCCCGATGCAATTTCTGTGTTTCATCAACACTCTGATAGTCCACATATTACAGAATGCCTCCAGAAGTGCATCGGAAACTACTATCTGTTCTTCCAGGGAACGATCAAAGCGTAAACTCCTTGAGACATTACTCCCATGGAGGAAAGTGCGCATGGTGACTGTTGTATTCAATCCATGCATTTTCTGTGTTTCATTAACACTCTGATAGTCCACAGATTACAGAATGCCACCAGAAGTGCATCGGAAACTACTACTGGTCTTCCAGGGAACGATCAAAGCGTAGACTGTTTGAGAATTACTCCCATGGAGGAAAGTGCGCATGGTGACTGTTGTATTCAATCCCGATGCAATTTCTGTGTTTCATCAACACTCTGTTACTCCACAGATTACAGAAAGCCTCCAGATGTGCATCGGAAACTACTACTGGTCTTCTAGGGAACGATCAAAGTGTAGACTCTTTCAGACTTTACTCCCATGGAGGAACGTGCCCATGGTGACTGTTGTATTCAATCTCGATGCAATTTCTGTGTTTCATCAACACTCTGATAGTCCACAGACTACAAAATGCCTCCAGATGCGCATCGGAACCTACTACTGGTCTTCCAGGGAAAGATCAAAGCGTAGACTCTTTGAGACATAACTCCCATGGAGGAAACTGTGCATGGAGACTGTTGTATTCAATCCCGATGCAATTTCTGTGTTTCATCAACACTCTGACAGTCCACAGAGTACAGAAAGCCTCGTGCATCGGAAACTGCTACGGGTCTTCCAGGGAACGATCAAAGCGTAGACTGTTTGGGACATTACTCCCATGGTGGAAAGTGCACATGGTGATTATTTTATTCAATCCCGATTCAATTTCTGTGTTTCATCAACACTCTGAGAGTCCGCAGATTACCTAATGCCGCCAGATGTGCATCGGAAACTACTACTGGTCTTCCAGGGAACAATCAAAACGTAAACTCTTTGAGACATTACTCCCATGGAGGAAAGTGCGCATCGTGAATGTTGCATTCAATACCGATGCAATTTCTGTGTTTCATCAACACTCTGATAGTCCACAGGCTACAGAATGCCTCCAGATGTGCATCGGAAGCTACTACTGGTCTTCCAGGGAAAGATCAAAGCGTAGACTCTTTGAGACATAACTCCCATGGAGGAAACTGCGCATGGAGACTGTTGTATTCAATCCCAATGCAATTTCTGTGTTTCATCAACACTCTGACAGTATACAGAGTACAGAAAGCCTCCAGATGTGCATCGGAAACTACTACTGGTCTTCCAGGGAACGATCAAAGCGTAGACTGTTTGAGACATTACTCCCATGGAGGAAAGTGCGCATGGTGACTGTTGTATTCAATCCCGATGCAGTTACTGTGTTTCATCAACACTCTGATAGTCCACAAATTACAGAATGCCTCCAGATGTTCATCGGAAACTACTACTGGTCTTCCAGGGAACGATCAAAACGTAGAGTATTTGAGACATTACTCCCATGGAGGAAAGTGCTCATGGTGACTGTTCTATTCAATACCGATGCAATTTCTGTGTTTCATCAACACTCTGATCGTCCACAGAGTACAGAAAGCCTCCAGATGTGCATCGGAAACTACTACTGGTCTTCCAGGGAACGATGAAAGCGTAGACTGTTAACGACATTACTCACATGGAGGAAAGTGGGCATGGTTACTATTGTATTCAATCCCGATCCAATTTCTGTGTTTTATCAAAACTCTGATAGTCCACAAATTACAGAATGCCTCCACTTGTTCATAGGAAACTACTACTGGTCTTCCAGGGAACGATCAAAACGTAGACTGTTTGAGACATTACTCCCATGGAGGAATGTGCGCATGGTGACTGTTGTATTCAATCCCAATGCAATTTCTGTGTTTCATCAACACTCTAATAGTCCACAGATTACAGAATGCCTCGAGATGTGCATCGGAAACTACTACTGGTCTTCCAGGGAATGATCAAAATGTAGACTGTTTAAGACAGTACTCCCATGGAGGAAAGTGCGCATGGTGACTGTTGTATTCAATCCAAATGCAATTTCTGTGTTTCATCAACACTCTAATAGTCCACAGATTACAGAATGCCTCGAGATGTGCATCGGAAACTATTACTGGTCTTCCAGGAACCGATCAAAACGTAGAGTATTTGAGACATTACTCCCATGGAGGAAAGTGCACATGGTGACTGTTCTATTCAATCCCGATGCAATTTCTATGTTTCATCAACACTCTGATAGTCCACAAATTACAGAAAGCCTCCAGATGTGCATCGGAAACTACTACTGATCTTACAGGGAACGATCAAAGCATAGACTGTTTGAGAATTACTCCCATGGAGGAATGTGCGCTTGGTGACTGTTGTATTCAATCCCGATGAAAATTTCTGTGTTTCATCAACACTCTGAAAGTCATCAGATTACAGAATGCTTCCAGATGTGCATTGGAAACTACTACTGGTCTTCCAGGGAACGATCAAAGCGTAGACTGTTTGGGACATTACTCCCATGGAGGAAAGTGCGGATGGTGATTGTTGTATTCAATCCCGATTCAATTTCTGTGTTTCATCAACACTCTGATAGTCCACAGAATACCTAATGCCTCCAGATATGCATCGCAAACTACTACTGGTCTTCCAGGGAACGATCAAAGCGTAGACTGTTTGAGAATTACTCCCATGGAGGAAAGTGCGCATGGTGACTGTTGTATTCAATCCCGATGCAATTTCTGTGTTTCATCAACACTCTGATAGTCCACAGATTACAGAATGCCTCCAGATGTGCATCGGAAACTACTACTGGTCTTCCAGGGAGCGATCAAAGCGTAGACTCTTTCAGACATTACTCCCATGGAGGAAAGTGCGGATCGTGACTTTTGTATTCAATCCCGATGCAATTTCTGTGTTTCATCAACACTCTGATAGTCCACAGACTACAGAATGCCTCCAGATGTGAATTGGAAACTACTACTGGTCTTCCAGAGAAAGATCAAAGCGTAGACTCTTTGAGACATAACTCCCATGGAGGAAACTGCGCATGGAGTCTGTTGTATTCAATCCCGATGCAATTTCTGTGTTTCATCAACACTCTGACAGTCCACAGCGTACAGAAAGCCTCCAGATGTGCATCGGAAACTACTACTGGTCTTCCAAGGAGCGATCAAAGCGTAGACTCTTTCAGACATTACTCCCATGGAGGAAAGTGCGGATGGTGACTGTTGTATTCAATCCCGATGCAATTTCTGTGTTTCATCAACACTCTGATAGTCCACAGACTACAGAATGCCTCCAGATGTGCATCGTAAACTACTACTGGTCTTCCATGGAACGATCAAAGCGTAGACTGTTTGGGACATTACTCCCATGGAGGAAAGTGCACATGGTGATTGTTGTATTCAATCCCGATTCAATTTCTGTGTTTCATCAACACTCTGATAGTCCACAGATTACCTAATGCATCCAGATGTGCATGGGAAACTACTACTGGTCTTCCAGGGAACGATCAAAACGTAAACTCATTGAGACATTACTCCCATGGAGGAAAGTGCGCATCGTGACTGTTGTATTCGATCCCGATGCAATTTTTGTGTTTCATCAACACTCTGATAGTCCACAGACTACAGAATGCCTCCAGATGTGCATCGGAAGCTACTACTGGTCTTCCAGGGAAAGATTAAAGCGTAGACTTTTTGAGACATAACTCCCATGGAGGAAACTGCGCATGGAGACTGTTGTATACAATCCCGATGCAATTTCTGTGTTTCATCAACACTCTGACAGTCCACAGAGTACAGAAAGCCTCCAGATGTGCATCGGAAACTACTACTCGTCTTCCAGGGAACGATCAAAGCGTAGACTGTTTGAGACATTACTCCCATGAAGGAAAGTGTGCAATGGTGACTGTTGTATTCAATCCCGATGCAATTTCTGTGTTTCATCAACACTCTGATACTCCACAGATTACAGAATGCCTCCAGATGTGCATCGGAAACTACTACTGGTCTTAGAGGAAACGATCAAAGCGTAGACTGTTTGAGATATTACTCCCATGGAGGAAAGTGCGCATGGTGACTGTTGTATTCAATCCCATTGCAATTTCTGTGTTTCATCAACACTCTGATAGTCCACAGATTACAGAATGCCTCCAGAAGTGCATCGGAAACTACTACTGTTCTTCCAGGGAACGATCAAAGCGTAAACTCCTTGAGACATTACTCCCATGGAGGAAAGTGCGCATGGTGACTGTTGTATTCAATCCCGATGCAATTTCTGTGTTTCATCAACACTCTGATAGTCCACAGATTACAGAATGCCTCCAGATGTGCATCGGAAACTACTACTGGTCTTCCAGGGAGCGATCAAAGCGTAGACTCTTTCAGACATTACTCCCATGGAGGAAAGTGCGGATCGTGACTTTTGTATTCAATCCCGATGCAATTTCTGTGTTTCATCAACACTCTGATAGTCCACAGACTACAGAATGCCTCCAGATGTGAATTGGAAACTACTACTGGTCTTCCAGAGAAAGATCAAAGCGTAGACTCTTTGAGACATAACTCCCATGGAGGAAACTGCGCATGGAGTCTGTTGTATTCAATCCCGATGCAATTTCTGTGTTTCATCAACACTCTGACAGTCCACAGCGTACAGAAAGCCTCCAGATGTGCATCGGAAACTACTACTGGTCTTCCAAGGAGCGATCAAAGCGTAGACTCTTTCAGACATTACTCCCATGGAGGAAAGTGCGGATGGTGACTGTTGTATTCAATCCCGATGCAATTTCTGTGTTTCATCAACACTCTGATAGTCCACAGACTACAGAATGCCTCCAGATGTGCATCGTAAACTACTACTGGTCTTCCATGGAACGATCAAAGCGTAGACTGTTTGGGACATTACTCCCATGGAGGAAAGTGCACATGGTGATTGTTGTATTCAATCCCGATTCAATTTCTGTGTTTCATCAACACTCTGATAGTCCACAGATTACCTAATGCATCCAGATGTGCATGGGAAACTACTACTGGTCTTCCAGGGAACGATCAAAACGTAAACTCATTGAGACATTACTCCCATGGAGGAAAGTGCGCATCGTGACTGTTGTATTCGATCCCGATGCAATTTTTGTGTTTCATCAACACTCTGATAGTCCACAGACTACAGAATGCCTCCAGATGTGCATCGGAAGCTACTACTGGTCTTCCAGGGAAAGATTAAAGCGTAGACTTTTTGAGACATAACTCCCATGGAGGAAACTGCGCATGGAGACTGTTGTATACAATCCCGATGCAATTTCTGTGTTTCATCAACACTCTGACAGTCCACAGAGTACAGAAAGCCTCCAGATGTGCATCGGAAACTACTACTCGTCTTCCAGGGAACGATCAAAGCGTAGACTGTTTGAGACATTACTCCCATGAAGGAAAGTGTGCAATGGTGACTGTTGTATTCAATCCCGATGCAATTTCTGTGTTTCATCAACACTCTGATACTCCACAGATTACAGAATGCCTCCAGATGTGCATCGGAAACTACTACTGGTCTTAGAGGAAACGATCAAAGCGTAGACTGTTTGAGATATTACTCCCATGGAGGAAAGTGCGCATGGTGACTGTTGTATTCAATCCCATTGCAATTTCTGTGTTTCATCAACACTCTGATAGTCCACAGATTACAGAATGCCTCCAGAAGTGCATCGGAAACTACTACTGTTCTTCCAGGGAACGATCAAAGCGTAAACTCCTTGAGACATTACTCCCATGGAGGAAAGTGCGCATGGTGACTGTTGTATTCAATCCATGCATTTTCTGTGTTTCATTAACACTCTTGATACTCCACAGATTACAGAATGCAACGAGATGTGCATCGGAAACTACTACTGGTCTTCCAGGGAACGATCAAATCGTAGACTCTTTCAGACATTACTCCCATGGAGGAAAGTGCGGATGGTGACTGTCGTATTCAATCCCGATGCAATTTCTGTGTTTCATCAACACTCTGATAGTCCACAGATTACAGAATGCCACCAGATGTGCATCGGAAACTACTACTGTTCTTCCAGGGAACGATCAAAGCGTAGACTGTTTGAGAATTACTCCCATGGAGGAAAGTGCGCATGGTGACTGTTGTATTCAATCCCGATGCAATTTCTGTGATTCATCAACACTCTGATACTCCACAGATTACAGAATGCCTCCATATGTGCACGGAAACTACTAATGGTCTTCCAGGGAACGATCAAAGCGTAGACTCTTTCAGAGATTACTCCCATGGAGGAAAGTGCGCATGGTGACTGTTGTATTCAATCCCGATGCAATTTCTGTGATTCATCAACACTCTGATACTCCACAGATTACAGAATGCCTCCATATGTGCACGGAAACTACTAATGGTCTTCCAGGGAACGATCAAAACGTAAACTCATTGAGACATTACTCCCATGGAGGAAAGTGCGCATCGTGTCTGTTGTATTCGATCCCGATGCAATTTTTGTGTTTCATCAACACTCTGATAGTCCACAAATTACAGAATGCCTCCAGATGTTCATCGGAAACTACTACTGGTCTTCCAGGGAACGATCAAAGCGTAGACTGTTTGAGACATTACTCCCATGGAGGTGTGTGCGAATGGTGACTGTTGTATTCAATCCCAATGCAATTTCTATGTTTCATCAACACTCTAATAGTCCACAGATTACAGAATGCCTCGAGATGTGCATCGGAAACTACTACTGGTCTTCCAGGGAACGATCAAAACGTAGACTGTTTGAGACATTACTCCCATGGAGAAAAGTGCGCATGGTGACTGTTGTATTCAATCCCGATGCAGTTACTGTGTTTCATCAACACTCTGATAGTCCACAAATTACAGAATGCCTCCAGATGTTCATCGGAAACTACTACTGGTCTTCCAGGGAACGATCAAAACGTAGAGTATTTGAGACATTACTCCCATGGAGGAAAGAGCACATGGTGACTGTTCTATTCAATCCCGATGCAATTTCTGTGTTTCATCAACACTCTGATAGTCCAAAAATTACAGAAAGCCTCCAGATGTGCATCGGAAACTACTACTGGTCTTCCAGGGAACGATCAAAGCGAAGACTGTTTGGGACATTACTCCCATGGAGGAAACTGCACATGGTGATTGTTGTATTCAATCCCGATTCAATTTCTGTGTTTCATCAACACTCTGATGGTCCGCAGATTACCTAATGCCTCCAGATGTGCATCGGAAACTACTACTGGTCTTCCAGGGAACGATCAAAACGTAAACGTTTTGAGACATTACTCCCATGGAGGAATGTGCGCATCGTGAATGTTGTATTCAATCCCGATGCAATTTCTGTGTTTCATCAACACTCTGATAGTCCACAGACTTCAGAATGCCTCCAGATGTGCATCGGAATCTACTACTGGTCTTCCATTGAAAGATCAAAGAGTAGACTATTTGAGACATAACTCCCATGGAGGAAACTGCGCATGGAGACTGTTGTATTCAATCCCGATGCAATTTCTGTGTTTCATCAACACTCTGACAGTCCACAGAGTACAGAAAGCCTCCAGATGTGCATCGGAAACTACTACTGGTCTTCCACGGAACGATCAAAGCGTAGACTGTTTGAGACATTACTCCCATGGAGGAAAGTGCGCATGGTGACTGTTGTATTCAATCCCGATGCAGTTACTGTGTTTCATCAACACTCTGATAGTCCACAAATTACAAAATGCCTCCAGATGTTCATCGGAAACTACTACTGGTCTTCCAGGGAACGATCAAAACGTAGAGTATTTGAGACATTACTCCCATGGAGGAAAGTGCACATGGTGACTGTTCTATTCAATCCCGATGCAATTTCTGTGTTTCATCAACACTCTGATCGTCCACAGAGTACAGAAAGACTCCAGATGTGTATCGGAAACTACTACTGGTCTTCCAGGGAACGATGAAAGCGTAAACTGTTAGCGACATTACTCCCATGGATGAAAGTGCGCATGGTTACTCTTGTATTCAATCACGATGCAATTACTGTGTTTCATCAACACTCTGATAGTCCACAAATTACAGAATGCCTCCAGATGTTCATCGGAAACTACTACTGGTCTTCCAGGGAACGATCAAAACGTAGACTGTTTGAGACATTACTCCCATGGAGGAATGTGCGCATGGTGACTGTTGTATTCAATCCCAATGCAATTTCTGTGTTTCATCAACACTCTAATAGTCCACAGATTGCAGAATGCCTCGAGATGTGCATCGGAAACTACTACTGGTCTTCCAGGGAACGATCAAAACGTAGACTGTTTGAGACATTACTCCCATGGAGTAAAGTGCGCATGGTGACTGTTGTATTCAATCACGATGCAGTTACTGTGTTTTATCAAAACTCTGATAGTAAACAAATTACAGAATGCCTCCAGATGTTCATCGGAAACTACTACAGGTCTTCCAGGAGCCGATCAAAACGTAGAGTTTTTGAGACATTACTCCCATGGAGGAAAGTGCACATGGTGACTGTTCTATTCAATCCCGATGCAATTTCTGTGTTTCATCAACACTCTGATAGTCCACAAATTACAGAAAGCCTCCAGATGTGCATCGGAAACTACTACTGGTCTTACAGGGATTGATCAAAGCATAGACTGTTTGAGAATTACTCCCATGGAGGAATGTGCACTTGGTGACTGTTGTATTCAATCCCGATGCAATTTCAGTGTTTCATCAACACTCTGATTGTCATCAGATTACAGAATGCCTCCAGATGTGCATCGGAAACTACTACTGGTCTTCCACGGAACGATCAAAGCGTAGACTGTTTGAGACATACCTCCCGTGGAGGAAAGTGCGCATGGTGACAGTTTTATTCAATCCCGATGCAATTTCTATGTGTAATCAACACTCTGATAGTCCTCAGATTACAGAAAGCCTCCAGATGTGCATCGGAAACTACTACTGGTCTTCCAGGGATCGATCAAAGCGTAGACTGTTAGAGACATTACGCTCATGGAGGAAAGTGCGCATGGTGACTGTTGTATTCAATCCCGATGCAATTTCTGTGTTTAATCAACACTCTGATAGTCCACATATTACAGAATGCCTCCAGAAGTGCATCGGAAACTACTACTGTTCTTCCAGGGAACGATCAAATCGTAAACTCCTTGAGACATTATTCCCATGGAGGAAAGTGCGCATGGTTACTGTTGTATTCAATCCATGCATTTTCTGTGTTTCATTAACACTCTGATAGTCCACAGATTATAGAATGCCACGAGATGTGCATCGGAAACTACTACTGGTCTTCCAGGGAACGATCAAAGCGTAGACTCTTTCAGACATTACTCCCATGGAGGAAAGTGCGGATGGTGACTGTCGTATTCAATCCCGATGCAATTTCTGTGTTTCATCAATACTCTGATAGTCCACAGATTACTGAATGCCACCAGATGTGCATCGGAAACTACTACTGGTCTTCCAGGGAACGATCAAAGCGTAGACTGTTTGAGAATTACTCCCATGTAGGAAAGTGCGCATGGTGACTGTTGTATTCAATCCCGATGCAATTTCTGTGTTTCATCAACACTCTGATAGTCCTCAGATTACAGAATGCCTCCAGATGTGCATCGGAAACTACTACTGGTCTTCCAGGGAAAGATCAAATCGTAGACTCTTTGAGACATAACTCCCATGGAGGAAACTGCGCATGGAGACTGTTGTATTCAATCCCGATGCAATTTCTGTGTTTCAACAACACTCTGACAGTCCACAGAGTACAGAAAGCCTCCAGATGTGCATCGGAAACTACTACTGGTCTTCCAGGGAACGATCAAAGCGTAGACTGTTTGAGACATTACTCCCATGGAGGAAAGTGCGCATGGTGATTGTTGTATTCAATCCCGATGCAGTTACTGTGTTTCATCAACACTCTCATAGTCCACAAATTACAGAATGCCTCCAGATGTTCATCGGAAACTACTACTGGTCTTCCAGGGAACGATCAAAACGTAGAGTATTTGAGACATTACTCCCATGGAGGAAAGTGCACATGGTGACTGTTCTATTCAATCCCGATGCAATTTCTGTGTTTCATCAACACTCTGATCGTCCAAAGAGTACAGAAAGCCTACAGATGTGCATCGGAAACTACTACTGGTCTTCCAGGGAACATTGAAAGCAAAGACTGTTAGCGACATTACTCCCATGGATGAAAGTGCGCCTGGTGACTGTTGTATTCAGTCCCGATGCAATTTTTGTGTTTCATCAACACTCTGATAGTCCACAAATTACAGAATGCCTCCAGATGTTCATCGGAAACTACTACTGGTCTTCCAGGGAACGATCAAAGCGTAGACTGTTTGAGACATTACTCCCATGGAGGTGTGTGCGAATGGTGACTGTTGTATTCAATCCCAATGCAATTTCTATGTTTCATCAACACTCTAATAGTCCACAGATTACAGAATGCCTCGAGATGTGCATCGGAAACTACTACTGGTCTTCCAGGGAACGATCAAAACGTAGACTGTTTGAGACATTACTCCCATGGAGAAAAGAGCGCATGGTGACTGTTGTATTCAATCCCGATGCAGTTACTGTGTTTCATCAACACTCTGATAGTCCACAAATTACAGAATGCCTCCAGATGTTCATCGGAAACTACTACTGGTCTTCCAGGGAACGATCAAAACGTAGAGTATTTGAGACATTACTCCCATGGAGGAAAGAGCACATGGTGACTGTTCTATTCAATCCCGATGCAATTTCTGTGTTTCATCAACACTCTGATAGTCCAAAAATTACAGAAAGCCTCCAGATGTGCATCGGAAACTACCACTGGTCTTCCAGGGAACGATCAAAGCGAAGACTGTTTGGGACATTACTCCCATGGAGGAAACTGCACATGGTGATTGTTGTATTCTATCCCGATTCAATTTCTGTGTTTCATCAACACTCTGATAGTCCGCAGATTACCTAATGCCTCCAGATGTGCATCGGAAACTACTACTGGTCTTCCAGGGAACGATCAAAACGTAAACGTTTTGAGACATTACTCCCATGGAGGAATGTGCGCATCGTGAATGTTGTATTCAATCCCGATGCAATTTCTGTGTTTCATCAACACTCTGATAGTCCACAGACTTCAGAATGCCTCCAGATGTGCATCGGAATCTACTACTGGTCTTCCATTGAAAGATCAAAGAGTAGACTATTTGAGACATAACTCCCATGGAGGAAACTGCGCATGGAGACTGTTGTATTCAATCCCGATGCAATTTCTGTGTTTCATCAACACTCTGACAGTCCACAGAGTACAGAAAGCCTCCAGATGTGCATCGGAAACTACTACTGGTCTTCCACGGAACGATCAAAGCGTAGACTGTTTGAGACATTACTCCCATGGAGGAAAGTGCGCATGGTGACTGTTGTATTCAATCCCGATGCAGTTACTGTGTTTCATCAACACTCTGATAGTCCACAAATTACAAAATGCCTCCAGATGTTCATCGGAAACTACTACTGGTCTTCCAGGGAACGATCAAAACGTAAACGTTTTGAGACATTACTCCCATGGAGGAATGTGCGCATCGTGAATGTTGTATTCAATCCCGATGCAATTTCTGTGTTTCATCAACACTCTGATAGTCCACAGACTTCAGAATGCCTCCAGATGTGCATCGGTATCTACTACTGGTCTTCCATTGGAAGATCAAAGAGTAGACTATTTGAGACATAACTCCCATGGAGGAAACTGCGCATGGTGACTGTTCTATTCAATCCCGATGCAATTTCTGTGTTTCATCAACACTCTGATCGTCCACAGAGTACAGAAAGCTCCAGATGTGTATCGGAAACTACTACTGGTCTTCCAGGGAACGATGAAAGCGTAAACTGTTAGCGACATTACTCCCATGGATGAAAGTGCGCATGGTTACTCTTGTATTCAATCACGATGCAATTACTGTGTTTCATCAACACTCTGATAGTCCACAAATTACAGAATGCCTCCAGATGTTCATCGGAAACTAGTACTGGTCTTCCAGGGAACGATCAAAACGTAAACTGTTTGAGACATTACTCCCATGGAGGAATGTGCGCATGGTGACTGTTGTATTCAATCCCAATGCAATTTCTGTGTTTCATCAACACTCTAATAGTCCACAGATTGCAGAATGCCTCGAGATGTGCATCGGAAACTACTACTGGTCTTCCAGGGAACGATCAAAACGTAGACTGTTTGAGACATTACTCCCATGGAGTAAAGTGCGCATGGTGACTGTTGTATCCAATCACGATGTAGTTACTGTGTTTCATCAAAACTCTGATAGTAAACAAATTACAGAATGCCTCCAGATGTTCATCGGAAACTACTACTGGTCTTCCAGGAGCCGATCAAAACGTAGAGTTTTTGAGACATTACTCCCATGGAGGAAAGTGCACATGGTGACTGTTCTATTCAATCCCGATGCAATTTCTGTGTTTCATCAACACTCTGATAGTCCACAAATTACAGAAAGCCTCCAGATGTGCATCGGAAACTACTACTGGTCTTACAGGAATGATCAAAGCATAGACTGTTTGAGAATTACTCCCATGGAGGAATGTGCACTTGGTGACTGTTGTATTCAATCCCGATGCAATTTCAGTGTTTCATCAACACTCTGATTGTCATCAGATTACAGAATGCCTCCAGATGTGCATCGGAAACTACTACTGGTCTTCCACGGAACGATCAAAGCGTAGACTGTTTGAGACATACCTCCCGTGGAGGAAAGTGCGCATGGTGACAGTTTTATTCAATCCCGATGCAATTTCTGTGTGTAATCAACACTCTGATAGTCCTCAGATTACAGAAAGCCTCCAGATGTGCATCGGAAACTACTACTGGTCTTCCAGGGATCGATCAAAGCGTAGACTGTTAGAGACATTACGCTCATGGAGGAAAGTGCGCATGGTGACTGTTGTATTCAATCCCGATGCAATTTCTGTGTTTAATCAACACTCTGATAGTCCACATATTACAGAATGCCTCCAGAAGTGCATCGGAAACTACTACTGTTCTTCCAGGGAACGATCAAATCGTAAACTCCTTGAGACATTACTCCCATGGAGGAAAGTGCGCATGGTTACTGTTGTATTCAATCCATGCATTTTCTGTGTTTCATTAACACTCTGATAGTCTACAGATTATAGAATGCCACGAGATGTGCATCGGAAACTACTACTGGTCTTCCAGAGAACGATCAAAGCGTAGACTCTTTCAGACATTACTCCCATGGAGGAAAGTGCGGATGGTGACTGTCGTATTCAATCCCGATGCAATTTCTGTGTTTCATCAATACTCTGATAGTCCACAGATTACTGAATGCCACCAGATGTGCATCGGAAACTACTACTGGTCTTCCAGGGAACGATCAAAGCGTAGACTGTTTGAGAATTACTCCCATGTAGGAAATTGCGCATGGTGACTGTTGTATTCAATCCCGATGCAATTTCTGTGTTTCATCAACACTCTGTTACTCCACAGATTACAGAATACCTCCAGATGTGCATCGGAAACTACTACTGGTCTTCTAGGGAACGATCAAAGCGTAGACTCTTTCAGACTTTACTCCCATGGAGGAACGTGCCCATGGTGACTGTTGTATTCAATCTCGATGCAATTTCTGTGTTTCATCAACACTCTGATAGTCCACAGACTACAAAATGCCTCCAGATTTGCATCGGAACCTACTGCTGTTCTTCCAGGGAAAGATCAAAGCGTAGACACTTTGAGACATAACGCCCATGGAGGAAACTGCGCATGGAGACTGTTGTATTCATTCCCGATGCAATTTCTGTTTTTCATCAACACTCTGACAGTCCACAGAGTACAGAAAGCCTCCAGATGTGCATCGGAAACTACTACTGGTCTTCCAGGGAACGATCAAAGCGTAGACTGTTTGAGACATTACTCCCATGGAGGAAAGTGCGCATGGTGACTGTTGTATTCAATCCCGATGCAGTTACTGTGTGTCATCAACACTCTGATAGTCCACAAATTACAGAATGCCTCCAGATGTTCATCGGAAACTACTACTGGTCTTCCAGGGAACGATCAAAACGTAGAGTATTTGAGACATTACTCCCATGGAGGAAAGTGCACATGTGACTGTTCTATTCAATCCCGATGCAATTTCTGTGTTTCATCAACACTCTGATCGTCCACTGAGTACAGAAAGCCTCCAGATGTGCATCGGAAACTACTATTGGTCTTCCAGGGAACGATGAAAGCGTAGACTGTTAACGACATTACTCACATGGAGGAAAGTGCGCATGGTGACTATTGTATTCAATCCCGATGCAATTTCTGTGTTTTATCAAAACTCTGATAGTCCACAAATTACAGAATGCCTCCAGTTGTTCATAGGAAACTACTTCTGGTCTTCCAGGGAACGATCAAAACGTAGACTGTTTGAGACATTACTCCCATGGAGGAATGTGCGCTTGGTGACTGTTGTATTCAATGCCCATGCAATTTCTGTGTTTCATCAACACTCTTATAGTCATCAGATTACAGAATGCCTCCAGATTTGCATCGGAAACTAGTACTGGTCTTCCAGGGAACGATCAAAGCGTAGATTGTTTGAGACATACCTCCCGTGGAGGAAAGTGCGCATGGTGACAGTTGTATTCAATCCCGATGCAATTTCTGTGTGTCATCAACACTCTGATAGTCCTCAGATTACAGAGAGCCTCCAGATGTGCATCGGAAACTACTACTGGTCTTCCAGGGAACGATCAAAGCGTAGACTGCTAGCGACATTACTCCCATGGAGGAAAGTGCGCATGGTGACTGTTGTATTCAATCCCGATGCGATTTCTGTGTTTCATCAACACTCTGATAGTCCACAAATTACAGAATGCCTCCAGATGTTCATCGGAAACTACTACTGGTCTTCCAGGGAACGATCAAATCGTAGAGTATTTGAGACGTTACTCCCATGGAGGAAAGTGCACATGGTGACTGTTCTATTCAATCCCGATGCAATTTCTGTGTTTCATCAACACTCTGATAGTCCACAAATCACAGAATGCCTCCAGATGTTCATCGGAAACTACTACTGGTCTTCCAGGGAACGATCAAAACGTAGACTGTGTGTGACATTACTCCCATTGAGGAATGTCCGCATGGTGACTGTTGTATTCAATCCCAATGCAATTTCTGTGTTTCATCAACACTCTAATAGTCCACAGATTACAGAATGCCTCGAGATGTGCATCGGAAACTACTACTGGTCTTCCAGGAACCGATCAAAACGTAGAGTATTTGAGACATTACTCCCATGGAGGAAAGTGCACATGGTGACTGTTCTATTCAGTCCCGATGCAGTTACTGTGTTTCATCAACACTCTGATAGTCCACAAGTTACAGAATGCCTCCAGATGTGCATCGGAAACTACTACTGGTCTTACAGGGAACGATCAAAGCATAGACTGTTTGAGAATTACTCCCATGGAGGAATGTGCGCTTGGTGATTGTTGTATTCAATCCCGATGCAATTTCTGTGTTTCATCAACACTCTGACAGTCCACAGAGTACAGAAAGCCTCCAGATGTGCATCGGAAACTACTACTGGTGTTCCACGGAACGATCAAAGCGTAGACTGTTTGAGACATTACTCCCATGGAGGAAAGTGCGCATGGTGACTGTTGTATTCAATCCCGATGCAGTTACTGTGTTTCATCAACACTCTGATAGTCCACAAATTACAGAATGCCTCCAGATGTTCATCGGAAACTACTACTGGTCTTCCAGGGAACGATCAAAACGTAGAGTATTTGAGTCATTACTCCCATGGAGGAAAGTGCACGTGGTGACTGTTCTATTCAGTCCCGATGCAATATCTGTGTTTCATCAACACTCTGATCGTCCACAGAGTACAGAAAGCCTCCAGATGTGTATCGGAAACTACTACTGGTCTTCCAGGGAACGATGAAACCGTAAACTGTTAGCGACATTACTCCCATGGATGAAAGTGCGCATGGTTACTCTTGTATTAAATCCCGATGCAATTACTGTGTTTCATCAACACTCTGATAGTCCACAAATTACAGAATGCCTCCAGATGTTCATCGGAAACTACTACTGGTCTTCCAGGGAACGATCAAAACGTAGACTGTTTGAGACATTACCCCCATGCAGGAATGTGCGCATGGTGACTGTTGTATTCAATCCCGATGCAATTTCTGTGTTTCAGCAACACTCTAATAGTCCACAGATTGCAGAATGCCTCGAGATGTGCATCGGAAACTACTACTGGTCTTCCAGGGAACGATCAAAACGTAGACTGTTTGAGACATTACTCACATGGAGTAAAGTGCGCATGGAGACTGTTGTATTCAATCACGTTGCAGTTACTGTGTTTCATCAACACTCTGATAGTAAACAAATTACAGAATGCCTCCAGATGTTCATCGGAAACTACTACTGGTCTTCCAGGAACCGATCAAAACGTAGAGTATTTGAGACATTACTCCCATGGAGGAAAGTGCACATGGTGACTGTTCTATTCAATCCCGATGGAATTTCTGTGTTTCATCAACACTCTGATAGTCCACAAATTACAGAAAGCCTCCAGATGTGCATCGGAAACTACTACTGGTCTTACAGGGAATGATCAAAGCATAGACTGTTTGAGAATAACCCCCATGGAGGAATGTGCGCTTGGTGACTGTTGTATTCAATCCCGATGCAATTTCAGTGTTTCATCAACACTCTGATAGTCATCAGATTACAGAATGCCTCCAGATGTGCATCGGAAACTACTACTGGTCTTCCACGGAACGATCAAATCGTAGACTGTTTGAGACATACCTCCCGTGGAGGAAAGTGCGCATGGTGACAGTTTTATTCAATCCCGATGCAATTTCTGTGTGTAATCAACACTCTGATAGTCCACATATTACAGAATGCCTCCAGAAGTGCATCGGAAACTACTACTGTTCTTCCAGGGAACGATCAAAGCGTAAACTCCTTGAGACATTACTCCCATGGAGGAAAGTGCGCATGGTGACTGTTGTATTCAATCCATGCATTTTCTATGTTTCATTAACACTCTGATAGTCCACAGATTACAGAATGCCACGAGATGTGCATCGGAAACTACTACTGGTCTTCCAGGGAACGATCAAAGCGTAGACTCTTTCAGACTTTACTCCCATGGAGGAACGTGCCCATGGGGACTGTTGTATTCAATCTCGATGCAATTTCTGTGTTTCATCAACACTCTGATAGTCCACAGACTACAAAATGCCTCTAGATGTGCATCGGAACCTACTGCTGGTCTTCCAGGGAAAGATCAAAGCGTAGACTCTTTGAGCAATAACTCCCATGGAGGAAACTGCACATGGAGACTGTTGTATTCAATCCCGATGCAATTCCTGTTTTTCATCAACACTCTGACAGTCCACAGAGTACAGAAAGCCTCGTGCATCGGAAACTACTACTGGTCTTCCAGGGAACGATCAAAGCGTAGACTGTTTGGGACATTACTCCCATGGAGGAAAGTGCGCATGGTGACTGTTGTATTCAATCCCGATGCAGTTACTGTGTTTCATCAACACTCTGATAGTCTACAAATTACAGAATGCCTCCAGATGTTCATCGGAAACTACTACTGGTCTTCCAGGGAACGATCAAAACGTAGAGTATTTGAGACATTACTCCCATAGAGGAAAGTGCACATGGTGACTGTTCTATTCAATCCCGATGCAATTTCTGTGTTTCATCAACACTCTGATCGTCCACAGAGTACAGAAAGCCTCCAGATGTGCATCGGAAACTACTACTAGTCTTCCAGGGAACGATGAAAGCGTAGACTGTTAACGACATTACTCACATGGAGGAAAGTGCGCATGGTGACTATTGTATTCAATCCCGATGCAATTTCTGTGTTTTATCAAAACTCTGATAGTCCACAAATTACAGAATGCCTCCAGTTGTTCATAGGAAACTACTTCTGGTCTTCCAGGGAACGATCAAAACGTAGACTGTTTGAGACATTACTCCCATGGAGGAATGTGCGCATGGTGACTGTTGTATTCAATCCTAATGCAATTTCTGTGTTTCATCAACACTCTAATAGTCCACAGATTACAGAATGCTCGAGATGTGCATCGGAAACTACTACTGGTCTTCCAGGGAACGATCAAAACGTAGACTGTTTAAGACAGTACTCCCATGGAGGAAAGTGCGCATGGTAACTCTTGTATTCAATCCCGACGCAATTACTGTGTTTCATCAACACTCTGATGGTCCACAAATTACAGAATGCCTCCAGATGTTCATCGGAAACTACTACTGGTCTTCCAGGGAACGATCAAAACGTAGAGTATTTGAGACATTACTCCCATAGAGGAAAGTGCACATGGTGACTGTTCTATTCAATCCCGATGCAATTTCTGTGTTTCATCAACACTCTGATCGTCCACAGAGTACAGAAAGCCTCCAGATGTGCATCGGAAACTACTACTAGTCTTCCAGGGAACGATGAAAGCGTAGACTGTTAACGACATTACTCACATGGAGGAAAGTGCGCATGGTGACTATTGTATTCAATCCCGATGCAATTTCTGTGTTTTATCAAAACTCTGATAGTCCACAAATTACAGAATGCCTCCAGTTGTTCATAGGAAACTACTTCTGGTCTTCCAGGGAACGATCAAAACGTAGACTGTTTGAGACATTACTCCCATGGAGGAATGTGCGCATGGTGACTGTTGTATTCAATCCTAATGCAATTTCTGTGTTTCATCAACACTCTAATAGTCCACAGATTACAGAATGCTCGAGATGTGCATCGGAAACTACTACTGGTCTTCCAGGGAACGATCAAAACGTAGACTGTTTAAGACAGTACTCCCATGGAGGAAAGTGCGCATGGTAACTCTTGTATTCAATCCCGACGCAATTACTGTGTTTCATCAACACTCTGATGGTCCACAAATTACAGAATGCCTCCAGATGTTCATCGGAAACTATCACTGGTCTTCCAGGAACCGATCAAAGCGTAGAGTATTTGACAATTACTCCCATGGAGGAAAGTGCACATGGTGACTGTTCTATTCAATCCCGATGCAATTTCTGTGTTTCATCAACACTCTGATAGTCCACAAATTACAGAAAGCCTTCAGATGTGCATCGGAAACTACTACTGGTCTTACAGGGAACGATCAAATCATAGACTGTTTGAGAATTACTCCCATGGAGGAATGTGCACTTGGTGACTGTTGTATTCAATGCCCATGCAATTTCTGTGTTTCATCAATACTCTGATAGTCATCAGACTACAGAATGCCTCCAGATGTGCATCGGAAACTAGTACTGGTCTTCCAGGGAACGATCAAAGTGTAGACTGTTTGAGACATACCTCCCGTGGAGGAAAGTGCGCATGGTGACAGTTGTATTCAATCCCGATGCAATTTCTGTGAGTCATCAACACTCTGATAGTCCTCAGATTACAGAAAGCCTCCAGATGTGCATCGGAAACTACTACTGGTCTTCCAGGGAACGATCAAAGCGTAGACTGTTAGCGACATTACTCCTATGGAGGAAAGTGCGCATGGTAACTGTTGTATTCAATCCCGATGCAATTTCTGTGTTTCATCAACACTCTGTTAGTCCACAAATTACAGAATGCCTCCAGATGTTCAACGGAAACTACTACTGGTCTTCCACGGAACGATCAAATCGTAGAGTATTTTAGACGTTACTCCCATGGAGGAAAGTGCACATGGTGACTGTTCTACTCAATCCCGATGCAATTTCTGTGTTTCATCAACACTCTGATAGTCCACAAATTACAGAATGCCTCCAGATGTTCATCGGAAACTACTACTGGTCTTCCAGGGAACGATCAAAACGTAGACTGTTTGAGACATTACTCCCATTGAGGAATGTCCGCATGGTGACTGTTGTATTCAATCCCAATGCAATTTCTGTGTTTCATCAACACTCTAATAGTCCACAGATTACAGAATGCCTCGAGATGTGCATCGGAAACTACTACTGGTCTTCCAGGAACCGATCAAAACGTAGAGTATTTGAGACATTACTCCCATGGAGGAAAGTGCACATGGTGACTGTTCTATTCAATCCCGATGCAATTTCTATGTTTCATCAACACTCTGATAGTCCACAAATTACAGAAAGCCTCCAGATGTGCATCGGAAACTACTACTGGTCTTACAGGGAACGATCAAAGCATAGACTGTTTGAGAATTACTCCCATGGAGGAATGTGCGCTTGGTGACTGTTGTATTCAATCCCGATGCAATTTCTGTGTTTCATCAACACTCTGAAAGTCATCAGTTTACAGAAAGCCTCCAGATGTGCATTGGAAACTACTACTGGTCTTCCAGGGAACGATCAAAGCGTAGACTGTTTGGGACATTACTCCCATGGAGGAAAGTGCGGATGGTGATTGTTGTATTCAATCCCGATTCAATTTCTGTGTTTCATCAACACTCTGATAGTCCACAGATTACCTAATGCCTCCAGATATGCATCGCAAACTACTACTGGTCTTCCAGGGAACGATCAAAACGTAAACTCTTTGTGACATTACTCCCATGGAGGAAAGTGCACATAGTGAATGTTGTATTCAATCCCGATGCAATTTCTGTGTTTCATCAACACTCTGATAGTCCACAGACTACAGAATGCCTCCAGATGTGCATCGGAAGCTACTACTGGTCTTCCAGGGAAAGATCAAATCGTAGACTCTTTGAGACATAACTCCCATGAAGGAAACTGCGAATGGAGACTCTTGTATTCAATCCCGATGCAATTTCTGGGTTTCAGCAACACTCTGACAGTCCACAGAGTACAGAAAGCCTCCAGATCTGCATCGGAAACTACTACTGGTCTTATAGGGAACGATCAAAGCGTAGACTGTTTGAGACATTACTCCCATGGAGGAAAGTGCGCATGGTGATTTTTGTATTCAATCCCGATGCAGTTACTGTGTTTCATCAACACTCTGATAGTCCACAAATTACAGAATGCCTCCAGATGTTCATCGGAAACTACTACTGGTCTTCCAGGGAACGATCAAAACGTAGAGTATTTGAGACATTACTCCCATGGAGGAAAGTGCACATGGAGACTGTTCTATTCAATCCCGATGCAATTTCTGTGTTTCATCAACACTCTGATCGTCCACAGAGTACAGAAAGTCTACAGATGTGCATCGGAAACTACTACTGGTCTTCCAGGGAACATTGAAAGCGTAGATTGTTAGCGACATTACTCCCATGGATGAAAGTGCGGATGGTGACTGTCGTATTCAATCCCGATGCAATTTTTGTGTTTTATCAACACTCTGATAGTCCACAAATTACAGAATGCCTCCAGATGTTCATCGGAAACTACTACTGGTCCTCCAGGGAACGATCAAAGCGTAGACTGTTTGAGACATTACTCCCATGGAGGAATAAGCGCATGGTGACTGTTGTATTCAATCCCAATGCAATTTCTGTGTTTCATCAACACTCTAATAGTCCACAGAATACAGAATGCCTCGAGATGTGCATCGGAAACTACTACTGGTCTTCCAGGGAACGATCAAAAGGTAGACTGTTTGAGACATTACTCCCATGGAGGAAAGTGCGCATGGTGACTGTTGTATTCAATCCCGATGCAGTTACTGTGTTTCATCTACACTCTGATAGTCCACAAATTACAGAATGCCTCCAGATGTTCATCGGAAACTACTACTGGTCTTCCAGGGAACGATCAAAACGTAGATTATTTGAGACATTACTCCCATGGAGGAAAGAGCATATGGTGACTGTTCTATTCAATCCCGATGCAATTTCTGTGTTTCAGCAACACTCTGATAGTCCACAAATTACAGAAAGCCTCCAGATCTGCATCGGAAACTACTACTGGTCTTACAGGGAACGATCAAAGCATAGACTGTTTGAGAATTACTCCCATGGAGGAATGTACGCTTGGTGACTGTTGTATTCAATCCCGATGCAATTTCTGTGTTTCATCAACACTCTGATAGTCCACAGATTACAGAATGCATCCAGAAGTGCATCGGAAACTACTACTGTTCTTCCAGGGAACAATCAAAGCGTAAACTCCTTGAGACAATACTCCCATGGAGGAAAGTGCGCATGATGACTGTTGTATTCAATCCATGCATTTTCTGTGTTTCATTAACACTCTGATAGTCCACAGATTACAGAACGCCACGAGATGTGCATCGGTAACTACTACTGGTCTTCCAGGGAACGATCAAAGCGTAGACTCTTTCAGACATTACTCCCATGGAGGAAAGTGCGCATGGTGACTGTCGTATTCAATCACGATGCAATTTCTATGTTTCATCAACACTCTGATAGTCCTCAGATTACAGAATGCCTCCAGATGAGCATCGGAAACTACTACTGGTTTTCCAGGGAACGATCAAAACGTAGACTCTTACAGACATTACTCCCATGGAGGAAAGTGCAGTTGGTGACTGTTGTAGTCAATCAAGATGCAATTTTTGTGTTTCATCAACACCCTGATAGTCAACAGACTACAAAATGCCTCCAGATGTGCATCGGAACCTACTACTGGTCTTCCAGGTAAAGATCAAAGCGTAGACTCTTTGAGACATAACTCCCATGGAGGAAACTTCACATGGAGACTGTTGTATTCAATCCCGATGCTATTTCTGTGTTTCATCAACACTCTGACAGTCCACAGAGTACAGAAAGCCTCTAGATATGCATCGGAAACTACTAGTGGTCTTCCAGGGAACGATCAAAGCGTAGACTGTTAGATACATTACTCTCATGGAGGAAAGTGCGCATGGTGACTGTTTTATTCAATCCCGATGCAATTTCTATGTTTCATCAACACTCTGATAGTCCTCATATTACAGAATGCCTCCAGATGTGCATCGGAAACTACTACTGGTCTTCCAGGGAACGATCAAAGCGTAGACTGTTTGAGACATTACTCCCATGGAGGAATGTGCGCATGGTGACTGTTGTATTCAATCCCAATGCAATTTCTGTGTTTCATCAACACTCTAATAGTCCACAGATTACAGAATGCCTCGAGATGTGCATCGGAAACTACTACTGGTCTTCCAGGGAACGATCAAAACGTAGACTGTTTGAGACATTACTCCCATGGAGGAAAGTGCGCATGGTGACTGTTGTATTCAATCCCGATGCAGTTACTGTGTTTCATCAACACTCTGATAGTCCACAAATTACAGAATGCCTCCGGATGTTCATCGGAAACTACTACTGGTCTTCCAGGGAACGATCAAAACGTAGATAATTTGAGACATTGCTCCCATGGAGGAAAGAGCACATGGTGACTGTTCTATTCAATCCCGATGCAATTTCTGTGTTTCATCAACACTCTGATAGTCCACAAATTACAGAAAGCCTCCAGATCTGCATCGGAAACTACTACTGGTCTTACAGGGAACGATCAAAGCATAGACTGTTTGAGAATTACTCAGATGGAGGAATGTGCGCATGGTGACTGTTGTATTCAATCCCGATGCAATTTCTGTGTGTCATCAACCCTGTGATAGTCATCAGATTACAGAATGCCTCCAGATGTGCATCGGAAACTACTACTGGTCTTCCAGGGAACGTCAAAGCGTAGACTCTTTGAGACATACCTCCCGTGGAGGAAAGTGCGCATGGTGACTGTTGTATTCAATCCCGATGCAATTTCTGTGTTTCATCAACACTCTGATAGTCCACAGATTACAGAATGCCTCCAGAAGTGCATCGGAAACTACTACTGGTCTTCCAGGGAACGATCAAAGCGTAGAGTATTTGAGACATTACTCCCATGGAGGAAAGTGCGCATGGTGACTGTCGTATTCAATCACGATGCAATTTCTTTGTTTCATCAACACTCTGATAGTCCTCAGATTACAGAATGCCTCCAGATGTGCATCGGAAACTACTACTGGTTTTCCAGGGAACGATCAAAACGTAGACTCTTACAGACATTACTCCCATGGAGGAAAGTGCGGTTGGTGACTGTTGTAGTCAATCAAGATGCAATTTCTGTGTTTCATCAACACTCTGATAGTCAACAGACTACAAAATGCCTCCAGATGTGCATCGGAACCTACTACTGGTCTTCCAGGGAAAGATCAAAGCGTAGACTCTTTGAGACATAACTCCCATGGAGGAAACTGCACATGGAGACTGTTGTATTCAATCCCGATGCTATTTCTGTGTTTCATCAACACTCTGACAGTCCACAGAGTACAGAAAGCCTCTAGATATTCATCGGAAACTACTACTGGTCTTCCAGGGAACGATCAAAGCGTAGACTGTTAGATACATTACTCTCATGGAGGAAAGTGCGCAAGGTGACTGTTGTATTCAATCCCGATGCAATTTGTATTTTTCATCACACTCTGATAGTCCTCAGATTACAGAATGCCTCCAGATGTGCATCGGAAACTACTACTGGTCTTCCAGGGAACGATCAAATCGTAGACTGTTTGAGACATTACTCCCATGGAGGAATATGCGCATGGTGACTGTTGTATTCAATCCCAATGCAATTTCTGTGTTTCATCAACACTCTAATAGTCCACAGATTGCAGAATGCCTCGAGATGTGCATCGGAAACTACTACTGGTCTTACAGGGAACGATCAAAGCATAGAATGTTTGAGAATTACTCCCATGGAGGAATGTGCGCTTGGTGACTATTGTATTCAATCCCGATGCAATTTCAGTGTTTCATCAACACTCTGATAGTCATCAGATTACAGAATGCCTCCAGATGTGCATCGGAAACTACTACTGGTCTTCCAGGGAACGATCAAAGCGTAGACTGTTTGAGACATTACTCTCATGGAGGAAAGTGCGCATGGTGACTGTTGTATTCAATCCCAATTCAATTTCTGTGTTTCATCAACACTCTAATAGTCCACAGATTGCAGAATGCCTCGAGATGTGCATCGGAAACTACTACTGGTCTTCCAGGGAACGATCAAAACGTAGACTGTTTGAGACATTACTCCCATGGAGTAAAGTGCGCATGGTGACTGTTGTATTCAATCCCGATGCAGTTACTGTGTTTCATCAACACTCTGATAGTAAACAAATTACAGAATGCCTCCAGATGTTCATCGGAAACTACTACTGGTCTTCCAGGGAACGATCAAAACGTAGAGTATTTGAGACATTACTCCCATGGAGGAAAGTGCACATGGTGACTGTTCTATTCAATCCCGATGCAATTTCTGTGTTTCATCAACACTCTGATAGTCCACAAATTACAGAAAGCCTCCAGATGTGCTTCGGAAACTACTATTGGTCTTACAGGGAACGATCAAAGCATAGACTGTTTGAGAATTAGTCCCATGGAGGAATGTGCGCTTAGTGACTGTTGTATTCAATCCCGATGCAATTTCAGTGTTTCATCAACACTCTGATAGTCATCAGATTACAGAATACCTCCAGATGTGCATCGGAAACTACTACTGGTCTTCCACGGAACGATCAAAGCGTAGAGTATTTGAGACATACCTCCCGTGGAGGAAAGTGCGCATGGTGACAGTTTTATTCAATCCCGATGCAATTTCTGTGTGTCATCAACACTCTGATAGTCCTCAGATTACAGAAAGCCTCCAGATCTGCATCGGAAACTACTACTGGTCTTCCAGGGAACGATCAAAGCGTAGACTGTTAGAGACATTACTCTCATGGAGGAAAGTGCGCATGGTGACTGTTGTATTCAAGCCCGATGCAATTTCTGTGTTTCATCATCACTCTGATAGTCCACATATTACAGAATGCCTCCAGAAGTGCATCGGAAACTACTACTGTTCTTCCAGGGAACGATCAAAGCGTAAACTCCTTGAGACATTACTCCCATGGAGGAAAGTGCGCATGGTCACTGTTGTATTCAATCCATGCATTTTCTGTGTTTCATTAACACTCTGATAGTCCACAGATTACAGAATGCCACGAGATGTGCATCGGAAACTACTACTGGTCTTCTAGGGAACGATTAAAGCGTAGACTCTTTCAGACATTACTCCCATGGAGGAAAATGCGGATGGTGACTGTCGTATTCAATCCCGATGCAATTTCTGTGTTTCATCAACACTCTGATAGTCCACAGATTACACAATGCCTCCAGATGTGCATCGGAAACTACTACTGGTCTTCTAGATAACGATCAAAGCGTAGACCCTTTCAGACTTTACTCCCATGGAGGAACGTGCCCATGGTGACTGTTGTTTCATCAACACTCTGATAGTCCACAGACTACAAAATGCCTCCAGATGTGCATCGGAACCTACTACTGGTCTTCCAGGGAAAGATCAAAGCGTAGACTCTTTGAGACATAACTCCCATGGAGGAAACTGCGCATGGAGACTGTTGTATTCAATCCCGATGCAATTTCTGTGTTTCATCAACACTCTGACCGTCCACTGAGTACAGAAAGCTTCGTGCATCGGAAACTACTACTGGTCTTCCTGGGAACGATCCAGGCGTAGACTGTTTCAGACATTACTTCGATGGAGGAAACTGCGGATGGTGACTGTTGTACTCAATCCCGATGCAATTTCTGTGTTTCATCAACACTCTGAGAGTCCGCAGATTACCTAATGCCTCCAGATGTGCATCGGAAACTACTACTGGTCTTCCAGGGAACAATCAAAACGTAAACTCTTTGAGACATTAGTCCCATGGAGGAAAGTGCGCATTGTGAATGTTGTATTCAATCCCGATGCAATTTCTGTGTTTCATCAACACTCTGATAGTCCACAGGCTACTGAATGCCTCCAGATGTGCATCGGAACGTACTACTGGTCTTCCAGGGAAAGATCAAAGCGTAGACTCTTTGAGACATAACTCCCATGGAGGAAACAGCGCATGGAGACTGTTGTATTCAATCCCGATGCAATTTCTGTGTTTCATCAACATTCTGACAGTCCACAGAGTACAGAGAGCCTCCAGATGTGCATCGGAATCTACTACTGGTCTTCCAGGGAACGATCAAAGCGTAGACTGTTTGAGACATTACTCCCATGGAGGAAAGTGCGCATGGTGACTGTTGTATTCAATCCCGATGCAGTTACTGTGTTTCATCAACACTCTGATAGTCCACAAATTACAGAATGCCTCCAGATGTTCATCGGAAACTACTACTGGTCTTCCAGGGAACGATCAAAACGTAGAGTATTTGAGACATTACTCCCATGGAGGAAAGTGCACATGGTGACTGTTCTATTCAATCCCGATGCAATTTCTGTGTTTCATCAACACTCTGATAGTCCACAGATTACAGAATGCCTCCAGAAGTGCATCGGAAACTACTACTGGTCTTCCAGGGAACGATCAAAACGTAGAGTATTTGAGACATTACTCCCATGGAGGAAAGTGCGCATGGTGACTGTCGTATTCAATCACGATGCAATTTCTTTGTTTCATCAACACTCTGATAGTCCTCAGATTACAGAATGCCTCCAGATGTGCATCGGAAACTACTACTGGTTTTCCAGGGAACGATCAAAACGTAGACTCTTACAGACATTACTCCCATGGAGGAAAGTGCGGTTGGTGACTGTTGTAGTCAATCAAGATGCAATTTCTGTGTTTCATCAACACTCTGATAGTCAACAGACTACAAAATGCCTCCAGATGTGCATCGGAACCTACTACTGGTCTTCCAGGGAAAGATCAAAGCGTAGACTCTTTGAGACATAACTCCCATGGAGGAAACTGCACATGGAGACTGTTGTATTCAATCCCGATGCTATTTCTGTGTTTCATCAACACTCTAATAGTCCACAGATTGCAGAATGCCTCGAGATGTGCATCGGAAACTACTACTGGTCTTCCAGGGAACGATCAAAACGTAGACTGTTTGAGACATTACTCCCATGGAGTAAAGTGCGCATGGTGACTGTTGTATTCAATCCCGATGCAGTTACTGTGTTTCATCAACACTCTGATAGTAAACAAATTGCAGAATGCCTCCAGATGTTCATCGGAAACTACTACTGGTCTTCCAGGGAACGATCAAAACGAGAGTATTTGAGACATTACTCCCATGGAGGAAAGTGCACATGGTGACTGTTCTATTCAATCCCGATGCAATTTCTGTGTTTCATCAACACTCTGATAGTCCACAAATTACAGAAAGCCTCCAGATGTGCTTCGGAAACTACTATTGGTCTTACAGGGAACGATCAAAGCATAGACTGTTTGAGAATTAGTCCCATGGAGGAATGTGCGCTTAGTGACTGTTGTATTCAATCCCGATGCAATTTCAGTGTTTCATCAACACTCTGATAGTCATCAGATTACAGAATACCTCCAGATGTGCATCGGAAACTACTACTGGTCTTCCACGGAACGATCAAAGCGTAGAGTATTTGAGACATACCTCCCGTGGAGGAAAGTGCGCATGGTGACAGTTTTATTCAATCCCGATGCAATTTCTGTGTGTCATCAACACTCTAATAGTCCTCAGATTACAGAAAGCCTCCAGATCTGCATCGGAAACTACTACTGGCCTTCCAGGGAACGATCAAAGCGTAGACTGTTAGAGACATTACTCTCATGGAGGAAAGTGCGCATGGTGACTGTTGTATTCAATCCCGATGCAATTTCTGTGTTTCATCATCACTCTGATAGTCCACATATTACAGAATGCCTCCAGAAGTGCATCGGAAACTACTACTGTTCTTCCAGGGAACGATCAAAGCGTAAACACCTTGAGACATTACTCCCATGGAGGAAAGTGCGCATGGTGACTGTTGTATTCAATCCATGCATTTTCTGTGTTTCATTAACACTCTGATAGTCCACAGATTACAGAATGCAACGAGATGTGCATCGGAACCTACTACTGGTCTTCCAGGGAAAGATCAAAGCGTACACTCTTTGAGACATAACTCCCATGGAGGAAACTGCGCATGGAGACTGTTGTATTCAATCCCGATGCAATTTCAGTGTTTCATCAACACTCTGACCGTCCACTGAGGACAGAAAGCTTCGTGCATCGGAAACTACTACTGGTCTTCCTGGGAACGATCCAGGCGTAGACTGTTTCAGACATTACTTCGATGGAGGAAACTGCGGATGGTGACTGTTGTACTCAATCCCGATGCAATTTCTGTGTTTCATCAACACTCTGAGAGTCCGCAGATTACCTAATGCCTCCAGATGTGCATCGGAAACTACTACTGGTCTTCCAGGGAACAATCAAAACGTAAACTCTTTGAGACATTAGTCCCATGGAGGAAAGTGCGCATTGTGAATGTTGTATTCAATCCCGATGCAATTTCTGTGTTCCATCAACACTCTGATAGTCCACAGGCTACAGAATGCCTCCAGATGTGCATCGGAAGCTACTACTGGTCTTCCAGGGAAAGATCAGAGCGTAGACTCTTTGAGACATAACTCCCATGGAGGAAACAGCGCATGGAGACTGTTGTATTCAATCCCGATGCAATTTCTGTGTTTCATCAACATTCTGACAGTCCACAGAGTACAGAGAGCCTCCAGATGTGCATCGGAATCTACTACTGGTCTTCCAGGGAACGATCAAAGCGTAGACTGTTTGAGACATTACTCCCATGGAGGAAAGTGCGCATGGTGACTGTTGTATTCAATCCCGATGCAGTTACTGTGTTTCATCAACACTCTGATAGTCCACAAATTACAGAATGCCTCCAGATGTTCATCGGAAACTACAACTGGTCTTCCAGGGAACGATCAAAACGTAGAGTATTTGAGACATTACTTCCATGGAGGAAAGTGCACATGGTGACTGTTCTATTCAATCCCGATGCAATTTCTGTGTTTCATCAACACTCTGATCGTCCACAGAGTACAGAAAGCCTGCAGATGTGCATCGGAAACTACTACTAGTCTTCCAGGGAACGATGAAAGCGTAGACTGTTAACGACATTACTCACATGGAGGAAAGTGCGCATGGTGACTATTGTATTCAATCCCGATGCAATTTCTGTGTTTTATCAACACTCTGATAGTCCACAAATTACAGAATGCCTCCAGTTGTTCATAGGAAACTACTACTGGTCTCCCAGGGAACGATCAAAACGTAGACTTTTTGAGACATTACTCCCATGGAGGAATGTGCGCATGGTGACTGTTGTATTCAATCCCAATGCAATTTCTGTGTTTCATCAACACTCTAATAGTCCACAGATTACAGAATGCCTCGAGATGTGCATCGGAAACTACTACTGGTCTTCCAGGGAACGATCAAAGCGTAGAGTATTTGAGACATTACTCCCATGGAGGAAAGTGCACATGGTGACAGTTGAATTCAATCCCGATTCAATTTCTGTGTTTCGTCAACACTCTGATAGTCCACAAATTACAGAAAGCCTCCAGATGTGCATCGGAAACTACTACTGGTCTTACAGGGAACGATCAAATCATAGACTGTTTGAGAATTACTCCCATGGAGGAATGTGCGCTTGGTGACTGTTGTATTCAATCCCGATGCAATTTCTGTGTTTCATCAAAACTCTGATAGTCATCAGATTACAGAATGCCTCCAGATGTGCATCGGAAACTACTACTGGTCTTCCAGGGAACGATCAAAGCGTAGAGTATTTGAGACATTACTCCCATGGAGGAAAGTGCACATGGTGACTGTTCTATTCAATCCCGATGCAATTTCTGTGTTTCATCAACACTCTGATAGTCCACAAATTACAGAAAGCCTCCAGATGTGCTTCGGAAACTACTATTGGTCTTACAGGGAACGATCAAAGCATAGACTGTTTGAGAATTAGTCCCATGGAGGAATGTGCGCTTAGTGACTGTTGTATTCAATCCCGATGCAATTTCAGTGTTTCATCAACACTCTGATAGTCATCAGATTACAGAATACCTCCAGATGTGCATCGGAAACTACTACTGGTCTTCCACGGAACGATCAAAGCGTAGAGTGTTTGAGACATACCTCCCGTGGAGGAAAGTGCGCATGGTGACAGTTTTATTCAATCCCGATGCAATTTCTGTGTGTCATCAACACTCTGATAGTCCTCAGATTACAGAAAGCCTCCAGATCTGCATCGGAAACTACTACTGGTCTTCCAGGGAACGATCAAAGGGTAGACTGTTAGAGACATTACTCTCATGGAGGAAAGTGCGCATGGTGACTGTTGTATTCAATCCCGATGCAATTTCTGTGTTTCATCATCACTCTGATAGTCCACATATTACAGAATGCCTCCAGAAGTGCATCGGAAACTACTACTGTTCTTCCAGGGAACGATCAAAGCGTAAACACCTTGAGACATTACTCCCATGGAGGAACGTGCCCATGGTGACTGTTGTATTCATTCTCGATGCAATTTCTGTGTTTCATCAACACTCTGATAGTCCACAGACTACAAAATGCCTCCAGATGTGCATCGGAACCTACTACTGGTCTTCCAGGGAAAGATCAAAGCGTAGACTCTTTGAGACATAACTCCCATGGAGGAAACTGCGCATGGAGACTGTTGTATTCAATCCCGATGCAATTTCTGTGTTTCATCAACACTCTGACCGTCCACTGAGTACAGAAAGCTTCGTGCATCGGAAACTACTACTGGTCTTCCTGGGAACGATCCAGGCGGAGACTGTTTCAGACATTACTTCGATGGAGGAAACTGCGGATGGTGACTGTTGTACTCAATCCCGATGCAATTTCTGTGTTTCATCAACACTCTGAGAGTCCGCAGATTACCTAATGCCTCCAGATGTGCATCGGAAACTACTACTGGTCTTCCAGGGAACAATCAAAACGTAAACTCTTTGAGACATTAGTCCCATGGAGGAAAGTGCGCATTGTGAATGTTGTATTCAATCCCGATGCAATTTCTGTGTTTCATCAACACTCTGATAGTCCACAGGCTACAGAATGCCTCCAGATGTGCATCGGAAGCTACTACTGGTCTTCCAGGGAAAGATCAAAGCGTAGACTCTTTGAGACATAACTCCCATGGAGGAAACAGCGCATGGAGACTGTTGTATTCAATCCCGATGCAATTTCTGTGTTTCATCAACATTCTGACAGTCCACAGAGTACAGAGAGCCTCCAGATGTGCATCGGAATCTACTACTGGTCTTCCAGGGAACGATCAAAGCGTAGACTCTTTGAGACATTACTCCCATGGAGGAAAGTGCGCATGGTGACAGTTTTATTCAATCCCGATGCAATTTCTGTGTGTCATCAACACTCTGATAGTCCTCAGATTACAGAAAGCCTCCAGATCTGCATCGGAAACTACTACTGGTCTTCCAGGGAACGATCAAAGCGTAGACTGTTAGAGACATTACTCTCATGGAGGAAAGTGCGCATGGTGACTGTTGTATTCAATCCCGATGCAATTTCTGTGTTTCATCATCACTCTGATAGTCCACATATTACAGAATGCCTCCAGAAGTGCATCGGAAACTACTACTGTTCTTCCAGGGAACGATCAAAGCGTAAACACCTTGAGACATTACTCCCATGGAGGAACGTGCCCATGGTGACTGTTGTATTCATTCTCGATGCAATTTCTGTGTTTCATCAACACTCTGATAGTCCACAGACTACAAAATGCCTCCAGATGTGCATCGGAACCTACTACTGGTCTTCCAGGGAAAGATCAAAGCGTAGACTCTTTGAGACATAACTCCCATGGAGGAAACTGCGCATGGAGACTGTTGTATTCAATCCCGATGCAATTTCTGTGTTTCATCAACACTCTGACCGTCCACTGAGTACAGAAAGCTTCGTGCATCGGAAACTACTACTGGTCTTCCTGGGGACGATCCAGGCGGAGACTGTTTCAGACATTACTTCGATGGAGGAAACTGCGGATGGTGACTGTTGTACTCAATCCCGATGCAATTTCTGTGTTTCATCAACACTCTGAGAGTCCGCAGATTACCTAATGCCTCCAGATGTGCATCGGAAACTACTACTGGTCTTCCAGGGAACAATCAAAACGTAAACTCTTTGAGACATTAGTCCCATGGAGGAAAGTGCGCATTGTGAATGTTGTATTCAATCCCGATGCAATTTCTGTGTTTCATCAACACTCTGATAGTCCACAGGCTACAGAATGCCTCCAGATGTGCATCGGAAGCTACTACTGGTCTTCCAGGGAAAGATCAAAGCGTAGACTCTTTGAGACATAACTCCCATGGAGGAAACAGCGCATGGAGACTGTTGTATTCAATCCCGATGCAATTTCTGTGTTTCATCAACATTCTGACAGTCCACAGAGTACAGAGAGCCTCCAGATGTGCATCGGAATCTACTACTGGTCTTCCAGGGAACGATCAAAGCGTAGACTCTTTGAGACATTACTCCCATGGAGGAAAGTGCGCATGGTGACAGTTTTATTCAATCCCGATGCAATTTCTGTGTGTCATCAACACTCTGATAGTCCTCAGATTACAGAAAGCCTCCAGATCTGCATCGGAAACTACTACTGGTCTTCCAGGGAACGATCAAAGCGTAGACTGTTAGAGACATTACTCTCATGGAGGAAAGTGCGCATGGTGACTGTTGTATTCAATCCCGATGCAATTTCTGTGTTTCATCATCACTCTGATAGTCCACATATTACAGAATGCCTCCAGAAGTGCATCGGAAACTACTACTGTTCTTCCAGGGAACGATCAAAGCGTAAACACCTTGAGACATTACTCCCATGGAGGAACGTGCCCATGGTGACTGTTGTATTCATTCTCGATGCAATTTCTGTGTTTCATCAACACTCTGATAGTCCACAGACTACAAAATGCCTCCAGATGTGCATCGGAACCTACTACTGGTCTTCCAGGGAAAGATCAAAGCGTAGACTCTTTGAGACATAACTCCCATGGAGGAAACTGCGCATGGAGACTGTTGTATTCAATCCCGATGCAATTTCTGTGTTTCATCAACACTCTGACCGTCCACTGAGTACAGAAAGCTTCGTGCATCGGAAACTACTACTGGTCTTCCTGGGAACGATCCAGGCGGAGACTGTTTCAAACATTACTTCGATGGAGGAAACTGCGGATGGTGACTGTTGTACTCAATCCCGATGCAATTTCTGTGTTTCATCAACACTCTGAGAGTCCGCAGATTACCTAATGCCTCCAGATGTGCATCGGAAACTACTACTGGTCTTCCAGGGAACAATCAAAACGTAAACTCTTTGAGACATTAGTCCCATGGAGGAAAGTGCGCATTGTGAATGTTGTATTCAATCCCGATGCAATTTCTGTGTTTCATCAACACTCTGATAGTCCACAGGCTACAGAATGCCTCCAGATGTGCATCGGAAGCTACTACTGGTCTTCCAGGGAAAGATCAAAGCGTAGACTCTTTGAGACATAACTCCCATGGAGGAAACAGCGCATGGAGACTGTTGTATTCAATCCCGATGCAATTTCTGTGTTTCATCAACATTCTGACAGTCCACAGAGTACAGAGAGCCTCCAGATGTGCATCGGAATCTACTACTGGTCTTCCAGGGAACGATCAAAGCGTAGACTGTTTGAGACATTACTCCCATGGAGGAAAGTGCGCATGGTGACTGTTGTATTCAATCCCGATGCAGTTACTGTGTTTCATCAACACTCTGATAGTCCACAAATTACAGAATGCCTCCAGATGTTCATCGGAAACTACAACTGGTCTTCCAGGGAACGATCAAAACGTAGAGTATTTGAGACATTACTTCCATGGAGGAAAGTGCACATGGTGACTGTTCTATTCAATCCCGATGCAATTTCTGTGTTTCATCAACACTCTGATCGTCCACAGAGTACAGAAAGCCTGCAGATGTGCATCGGAAACTACTACTAGTCTTCCAGGGAACGATGAAAGCGTAGACTGTTAACGACAATACTCACATGGAGGAAAGTGCGCATGGTGACTATTGTATTCAATCCCGATGCAATTTCTGTGTTTTATCAACACTCTGATAGTCCACAAATTACAGAATGCCTCCAGTTGTTCATAGGAAACTACTACTGGTCTCCCAGGGAACGATCAAAACGTAGACTTTTTGAGACATTACTCCCATGGAGGAATGTGCGCATGGTGACTGTTGTATTCAATCCCAATGCAATTTCTGTGTTTCATCAACACTCTAATAGTCCACAGATTACAGAATGCCTCGAGATGTGCATCGGAAACTACTACTGGTCTTCCAGGGAACGATCAAAACGTAGACTGTTTAAGACATTACTCCCATGGAGGAAAGTGCGCATGGTGACTCTTGTATTCAATCCCGATGCAGTTACTGTGTTTCATCAACACTCTGATAGTCCACAAATTACAGAATGCCTCCAGATGTTTATCGGAAACTATCACTGGTCTTGCAGGAACCGATCAAAGCGTAGAGTATTTGAGACATTACTCCCATGGAGGAAAGTGCACATGGTGACAGTTGTATTCAATCCCGATGCAATTTCTGTGTTTCGTCAACACTCTGATAGTCCACAAATTACAGAAAGCCTCCAGATGTGCATCGGAAACTACTACTGGTCTTACAGGGAACGATCAAATCATAGACTGTTTGAGAATTACTCCCATGGAGGAATGTGCGCTTGGTGACTGTTGTATTCAATCCCGATGCAATTTCTGTGTTTCATCAAAACTCTGATAGTCATCAGATTACAGAATGCCTCCAGATGTGCATCGGAAACTAGTAATGGTCTTCCAGGGAACGATCAAAGCGTAGACTGTTAGCGACATTACTCCCATGGAGGAAAGTGCGCATGGTGACTGTTGTATTCAATCCCGATGCAATTTCTGTGTTTCATCAAAACTCTGATAGTCCACATGTTACAGAATGCCTCCAGAAGTGCATCGGAAACTACTACTGTTCTTCCAGGGAACGATCAAAGCGTAAACTCCTTGAGACATTACTCCCATGGAGGAAAGTGCGCATGGTGACTGTTGTATCCAATCCATGCATTTTTGTGTTTCATTAACACTCTGATAGTCCACAGATTACAGAATGCCACCAGATGTGCATCGGAAACTACTACTGGTCTTCCAGGGAACGATCAAAGCGTAGACTGTTTGAGAATTACTCCCATGGAGGAAAGTGCGCATGGTGACTGTTGTATTCAATCCCGATGCAATTTCTGTGTTTCATCAACACTCTGATAGTCCACATATTACAGAATGCCTATAGAAGTGCATCGGAAACTACTACTGTTCTTCCAGGGAATGATCAAAGCGTAAACTCCTTGAGCCACTACTCCCATGGAGGAAAGTGTGCATGGTGACTGTTGTATTCAATCCATGCATTTTCTGTGTTTCATTAACACTCTGATAGTCCACAGATTACAGAATGCCACGAGATGTGCATCGGAAACTACTACTGGTCTTCCAGGGAACGATCAAAGCGTAGACTCTTTCAGACATTACTCCCATGGAGGAAAGTGCGGATGGTGACTGTCTTATTCAATCCCGATGCAATTTCTGTGTTTCATCAACACTCTGATAGTCCACAGATTACACAATGCCTCCAGATGTGCATCGGAAACTACTACTGGTCTTCTAGGGAACGATCAAAGCGTAGACTCTTTCAGACTTTACTCCCATGGAGGAACGTGCCCATGGTGACTGTTGTATTCAATCTCGATGCAATTTCTGTGTTTCATCAACACTCTGATAGTCCACAGACTACAAAATGCCTCCAGATGTGCATCGGAACCTACTACTGGTCTTCCAGGGAAAGATCAAAGCGTAGACTCTTTGAGACATAACTCCCATGGAGGAAACTGCGCATGGAGACTGTTGTATTCAATCCCGATGCAATTTCTGTGTTTCATCAACACTCTGACAGTCCACTGTGTACAGAAAGCCTCGTGCATCGGAAACTACTACTGGTCTTCCTGGGAACGATCCAGGCGTAGACTGTTTCAGACATTACTTCGATGGAGGAAACTGCGGATCGTGACTATTGTATTCAATCCCGATGCAATTTCTGTGTTTTATCAACACTCTGATAGTCCACAAATTACAGAATGCCTCCAGTTGTTCATAGGAAACTACTACTGGTCTTCCAGGGAACGATCAAAACGTAGACTGTTTGAGACATTACTCCCATGGAGGAATGTGCGCATGGTGACTGTTGTATTCAATCCCAATGCAATTTCTGTGTTTCATCAACACTCTAATAGTCCACAGATTACAGAATGCCTCGAGATGTGCATCGGAAACTACTACTGGTCTTCCAGGGAACGATCAAAACGTAGACTGTTTAAGACATTACTCCCATGGAGGAAAATGTGCATGGTGACTCTTGTATTCAATCCCGATGCAGTTACTGTGTTTCATCAACACTCTTATAGTCCACAAATTACAGAATGCCTCCAGATGTTCATCGGAAACTATCACTGGTCTTCCAGGAACCGATCAAAGCGTAGAGTATTTGAGACATTACTCCCATGGAGGAAAGTGAACATGGTGACAGTTGTATTCAATCCCGGTGCAATTTCTGTGTTTCGTCAACACTCTGATAGTCCACAAATTACAGAAAGCCTCCAGATGTGCATCGGAAACTACTACTGGTCTTACAGGGAACGATCAAATCATAGACTGTTTGAGAATTACTCCCATGGAGGAATGTGCGCTTGGTGACTGTTGTATTCAATCCCGTTGCAATTTCTGTGTTTCATCAACACTCTGATAGTCATCAGATTACAGAATGCCTCCAGATGTGCATCGGAAACTAGTACTGGTCTTCCAGGGAACGATGAAAGCGTGGACTGTTAGCGACATTACTCCCATGGATGAAAGTGCGCATGGTGACTGTTGTATTGAATCCCGATGCAATTTCTGTGTTTCATCAACACTCTGATAGTCCACAAATTACAGAATGCCTCCAGATGTTCATTGGAAACTACTAAGGGTCTTCCAGGGAACGATCAAATCGTAGACTGTTTGAGACATTACTCCCATGGAGGAATGTGCGCATGGTGACTGTTGTATTCAATCCCAATGCAATTTCTGTGTTTCATCAACACTCTAATAGTCCACAGATTGCAGAATGCCTCGAGATGTGCATCGGAAACTACTACTGGTCTTCCAGGGAACGATCAAAACGTAGACTGTTTGAGGCATTACTCCCATGGAGTAAAGTGCGCATGGTGACTGTTGTATTCAATCCCGATGCAGTTACTGTGTTTCATCAACACTCTGATAGTAAACAAATTACAGAATGCCTCCAGATGTTCATCGGAAACTACTACTGGTCTTCCAGGAACCGATCAAAGCGTAGAGTATTTGAGACATACCTCCCGTGGAGGAAAGTGCGCATGGTGACAGTTTTATTCAATCCCGATGCAATTTCTGTGTGTCATCAACACTCTGATAGTCCACATATTACAGAATGCCTCCAGAAGTGCATCGGAAACTACTACTGTTCTTCCAGGGAACGATCAAAGCGTAAACTCCTTGAGACATTACTCCCATGGAGGAAAGTGCGCATGGTGACTGTTGTATTCAATCCATGCATTTTCTGTTTTTCATTAACACTCTGATAGTCCACAGATTACAGAATGCCACGAGATGTGCATCGGAAACTACTACTGGTCTTCCAGGGAACGATCATAGCGTAGACTCTTTCAGACATTACTCCCATGGAGGAAAGTGCGGATGGTGACTGTCGTATTCAATCTCGATGCAATTTCTGTGTTTCATCAACACTCTGATGGTCCACAGACTACAAAATGCCTCCAGATGTGCATCGGAACCTACTACTGGTCTTCCAGGGAAAGATCAAGGCGTAGACTCTTTGAGACATAACTCCCATGGAGGAAACTGCGCATGGAGACTGTTGTATTCAATCCCGATGCAATTTCTGTTTCATCAACACTCTGACTGTCCACTGAGTACAGAAAGCCTCGTGCATCGGAAACTACTACTGGTCTTCCTGGGAACGATCCAGGCGTAGACTGTTTGAGACATTACTCCCATGGGGGAAAGTGCGCATGGTGACTGTTGTATTCAATCCCGACGCAGTTACTGTGTTTCATCAACACTCTGATAGTCCACAAATTTCAGAATGCCTCCAGATGTTCATCGGAAACTACTACTGGTCTTCCAGGGAACGATCAAAACGTAGAGTATTTGAGACATTACGCCCATGGAGGAAAGTGCACATGGTGACTGTTCTATTCAATCCCGATGCAGTTTCTGTGTTTCATCAACACTCTGATCGTCCACAGAGTACAGAAAGCCTCCAGATGTGCATCGGAAACTACTACTGGTCTTCCAGGGAACGATGAAAGCGTAGACTGTTAACGACATTACTCACATGGAGGAAAGTGCGCATGGTGACTATTGTATTCAATCCCGATGCAATTTCTGTGTTTTATCAACACTCTGATAGTCCACAAATTACAGAATGCCTGCAGTTGTTCATAGGAAACTACTACTGGTCTTCCAGGGAACGATCAAAACGTAGACTGTTTGAGACATTACTCCCATGGAGGAATGTGCGCATGGTGACTGTTGTATTCAATCCCAATGCAATTTCTGTGTTTCATCAACACTCTAATAGTCCACAGATTACAGAATGCCTCGAGATGTGCAGCGGAAACTACTACTGGTCTTAAAGGGAACGATCAAAACGTAGACTGTTTAAGACATTACTCCCATTGAGGAAAGTGCGCATGGTGACTCTTGTATTCAATCCCGATGCAGTTACTGTGTTTCATCAACACTCTGATAGTCCACAAATTACAGAATGCCTCCAGATGTTTATCGGAAACTATCACTGGTCTTGCAGGAACCGATCAAAGCGTAGAGTATTTGAGACATTACTCCCATGGAGGAAAGTGCGCATGGTGACTGTGGTACTCAATCCCGATGCAATTTCTGTGTTTCATCAACACTCTGATAGTCCACACATTACAGAATGCCATGAGATGTGCATCGGAAACTACTACTGGTCTTACAGGGAACGATCAAATCATAGACTGTTTGAGAATTACTCCCATGGAGGAATGTGCGCTTGGTGACTGTTGTATTCAATCCCGATGCAATTTCTGTGTTTCATCAAAACTCTGATAGTCATCAGATTACAGAATGCCTCCAGATGTGCATCGGAAACTAGTACTGGTCTTCCAGGGAACGATCAAAGCGTAGACTGTTTGAGACATACCTCCCGTGGAGGTAAGTGCGCATGGTGACAGTTGTATTCAATCCCGATGCAATTTCTGTGTGTCATCAACACTCTGATTGTCCTCAGATTACAGAAAGCCTCCAGATGTGCATCGGAAACTACTACTGGTCTTCCAGGGAACGATCAAAGCGTAGACTGTTAGCGACATTACTCCCATGGAGGAAAGTGCGCATGGTGACTGTTGTATTCAATCCCGATGCAATTTCTGTGTTTCATCAAAACTCTGATAGTCCACATGTTACAGAATGCCTCCAGAAGTGCATCGGAAACTACTACTGTTCTTCCAGGGAACGATCAAAGCGTAAACTCCTTGAGACATTACTCCCATGGAGGAAAGTGGGCATGGTGACTGTTGTATCCAATCCATGCATTTTCTGTGTTTCATTAACACTCTGATAGTCCACAGATTACAGAATGCCACGAGATGTGCATCGGAAACTACTACTGGTCTTCCAGGGGACGATCAAAGCGTAGACTCTTTCAGACATTACTTCAATGGAGGAAAGTGCGGATGGTGACTGTCTTATTCAATCCCGATGCAATTTCTGTGTTTCATCAACACTCTGATAGTCCACAGATTACACAATGCCTCCAGATGTGCATCGGAAACTACTACTGGTCTTCTAGGGAACGATCAAAGCGTAGACTCTTTCAGACGTTACTCCCATGGAGCAACGTGCCCATGGTGACTGTTGTATTCAATCTCGATGCAATTTCTGTGTTTCATCAACACTCTGATAGTCCACAGACTACAAAATGCCTCCAGATGTGCATCGGAACCTACTACTGGTCTTCCAGGGAAAGATCAAATCGTAGACTCTTTGAGACATAACTCCCATGGAGGAAACTGCGCATGGAGACTGTTGTATTCAATCCCGATGCAATTTCTGTGTTTCATCAACACTCTGACAGTCCTCTGTGTACAGAAAGCCTCGTGCATCGGAAACTACTACTGGTCTTCCTGGGAACGATCCAGGCGTAGACTGTTTCAGACATTACTTCGATGGAGGAAACTGCGGATGGTGACTATTGTATTCAATCCCGATGCAATATCTGTGTTTTATCAACACTCTGATAGTCCACAAATTACAGAATGCCTCCAGTTGTTCATAGGAAACTACTACTGGTCTTCCAGGGAACGATCAAAACGTAGACTGTTTGAGACATTACTCCCATGGAGGAATGTGCGCATGGTGACTGTTGTATTCAATCCCAATGCAATTTCTGTGTTTCATCAACACTCTAATAGTCCACAGATTACAGAATGCCTCGAGATGTGCATCGGAAACTACTACCGGTCTTCCAGGGAACGATCAAAACGTAGACTGTTTAAGACATTAATCCCATGGAGGAAAGTGCGCATGGTGACTCTTGTATTCAATCCCGATGCAGTTACTGTGTTTCATCAACACTCTTATAGTCCACAAATTACAGAATGCCTCCAGATGTTCATCGGAAACTATCACTGGTCTTCCAGGAACCTATCAAAGCGTAGAGTATTTAAGACATTACTCCCATGGTAGAAAGTGCACATGGTGACAGTTGTATTCAATCCCGATGCAATTTCTGTGTTTCGTCAACACTCTGATAGTCCACAAATTACAGAAAGCCTCCAGATGTGCATCGGAAACTACTACTGGTCTTACAGGGAACGATCAAATCATAGACTGTTTGAGAATTACTCCCATGGAGGAATGTGCGCTTGGTGACTGTTGTATTCAATCCCGATGCAATTTCTGTGTTTCATCAAAACTCTGATAGTCATCAGATTACAGAATGCCTCCAGATGTGCATCGGAAACTAGTACTGGTCTTCCAGGGAACGATCAAAGCGTAGACTGTTTGAGACATACCTCCCGTGGAGGTAAGTGCGCATGGTGACAGTTGTATTCAATCCCGATGCAATTTCTGTGTGTCATCAACACTCTGATAGTCATCAGATTACAGAATGCCTCCAGATGTGCACCGGAACCTACTACTGGTCTTCCAGGGAAAGATCAAGGCGTAGACTCTTTGAGACATAACTCCCATGGAGGAAACTGCGCATGGAGACTGTTGTATTCAATCCCGATGCAATTTCTGTTTCATCAACACTCTGACTGTCCACTGAGTACAGAAAGCCTCGTGCATCGGAAACTACTACTGGTCTTCCTGGGAACGATCCAGGCGTAGACTGTTTGAGACATTACTCCCATGGGGGAAAGTGCGCATGGTGACTGTTGTATTCAATCCCGACGCAGTTACTGTGTTTCATCAACACTCTGATAGTCCACAAATTTCAGAATGCCTCCAGATGTTCATCGGAAACTACTACTGGTCTTCCAGGGAACGATCAAAACGTAGAGTATTTGAGACATTACGCCCATGGAGGAAAGTGCACATGGTGACTGTTCTATTCAATCCCGATGCAGTTTCTGTGTTTCATCAACACTCTGATCGTCCACAGAGTACAGAAAGCCTCCAGATGTGCATCGGAAACTACTACTGGTCTTCCAGGGAACGATGAAAGCGTAGACTGTTAACGACATTACTCACATGGAGGAAAGTGCGCATGGTGACTATTGTATTCAATCCCGATGCAATTTCTGTGTTTTATCAACACTCTGATAGTCCACAAATTACAGAATGCCTGCAGTTGTTCATAGGAAACTACTACTGGTCTTCCAGGGAACGATCAAAACGTAGACTGTTTGAGACATTACTCCCATGGAGGAATGTGCGCATGGTGACTGTTGTATTCAATCCCAATGCAATTTCTGTGTTTCATCAACACTCTAATAGTCCACAGATTACAGAATGCCTCGAGATGTGCAGCGGAAACTACTACTGGTCTTAAAGGGAACGATCAAAACGTAGACTGTTTAAGACATTACTCCCATTGAGGAAAGTGCGCATGGTGACTCTTGTATTCAATCCCGATGCAGTTACTGTGTTTCATCAACACTCTGATAGTCCACAAATTACAGAATGCCTCCAGATGTTTATCGGAAACTATCACTGGTCTTGCAGGAACCGATCAAAGCGTAGAGTATTTGAGACATTACTCCCATGGAGGAAAGTGCGCATGGTGACTGTGGTACTCAATCCCGATGCAATTTCTGTGTTTCATCAACACTCTGATAGTCCACACATTACAGAATGCCATGAGATGTGCATCGGAAACTACTACTGGTCTTACAGGGAACGATCAAATCATAGACTGTTTGAGAATTACTCCCATGGAGGAATGTGCGCTTGGTGACTGTTGTATTCAATCCCGATGCAATTTCTGTGTTTCATCAAAACTCTGATAGTCATCAGATTACAGAATGCCTCCAGATGTGCATCGGAAACTAGTACTGGTCTTCCAGGGAACGATCAAAGCGTAGACTGTTTGAGACATACCTCCCGTGGAGGTAAGTGCGCATGGTGACAGTTGTATTCAATCCCGATGCAATTTCTGTGTGTCATCAACACTCTGATTGTCCTCAGATTACAGAAAGCCTCCAGATGTGCATCGGAAACTACTACTGGTCTTCCAGGGAACGATCAAAGCGTAGACTGTTAGCGACATTACTCCCATGGAGGAAAGTGCGCATGGTGACTGTTGTATTCAATCCCGATGCAATTTCTGTGTTTCATCAAAACTCTGATAGTCCACATGTTACAGAATGCCTCCAGAAGTGCATCGGAAACTACTACTGTTCTTCCAGGGAACGATCAAAGCGTAAACTCCTTGAGACATTACTCCCATGGAGGAAAGTGGGCATGGTGACTGTTGTATCCAATCCATGCATTTTCTGTGTTTCATTAACACTCTGATAGTCCACAGATTACAGAATGCCACGAGATGTGCATCGGAAACTACTACTGGTCTTCCAGGGGACGATCAAAGCGTAGACTCTTTCAGACATTACTTCAATGGAGGAAAGTGCGGATGGTGACTGTCTTATTCAATCCCGATGCAATTTCTGTGTTTCATCAACACTCTGATAGTCCACAGATTACACAATGCCTCCAGATGTGCATCGGAAACTACTACTGGTCTTCTAGGGAACGATCAAAGCGTAGACTCTTTCAGACGTTACTCCCATGGAGCAACGTGCCCATGGTGACTGTTGTATTCAATCTCGATGCAATTTCTGTGTTTCATCAACACTCTGATAGTCCACAGACTACAAAATGCCTCCAGATGTGCATCGGAACCTACTACTGGTCTTCCAGGGAAAGATCAAATCGTAGACTCTTTGAGACATAACTCCCATGGAGGAAACTGCGCATGGAGACTGTTGTATTCAATCCCGATGCAATTTCTGTGTTTCATCAACACTCTGACAGTCCTCTGTGTACAGAAAGCCTCGTGCATCGGAAACTACTACTGGTCTTCCTGGGAACGATCCAGGCGTAGACTGTTTCAGACATTACTTCGATGGAGGAAACTGCGGATGGTGACTATTGTATTCAATCCCGATGCAATATCTGTGTTTTATCAACACTCTGATAGTCCACAAATTACAGAATGCCTCCAGTTGTTCATAGGAAACTACTACTGGTCTTCCAGGGAACGATCAAAACGTAGACTGTTTGAGACATTACTCCCATGGAGGAATGTGCGCATGGTGACTGTTGTATTCAATCCCAATGCAATTTCTGTGTTTCATCAACACTCTAATAGTCCACAGATTACAGAATGCCTCGAGATGTGCATCGGAAACTACTACCGGTCTTCCAGGGAACGATCAAAACGTAGACTGTTTAAGACATTAATCCCATGGAGGAAAGTGCGCATGGTGACTCTTGTATTCAATCCCGATGCAGTTACTGTGTTTCATCAACACTCTTATAGTCCACAAATTACAGAATGCCTCCAGATGTTCATCGGAAACTATCACTGGTCTTCCAGGAACCTATCAAAGCGTAGAGTATTTAAGACATTACTCCCATGGTAGAAAGTGCACATGGTGACAGTTGTATTCAATCCCGATGCAATTTCTGTGTTTCGTCAACACTCTGATAGTCCACAAATTACAGAAAGCCTCCAGATGTGCATCGGAAACTACTACTGGTCTTACAGGGAACGATCAAATCATAGACTGTTTGAGAATTACTCCCATGGAGGAATGTGCGCTTGGTGACTGTTGTATTCAATCCCGATGCAATTTCTGTGTTTCATCAAAACTCTGATAGTCATCAGATTACAGAATGCCTCCAGATGTGCATCGGAAACTAGTACTGGTCTTCCAGGGAACGATCAAAGCGTAGACTGTTTGAGACATACCTCCCGTGGAGGTAAGTGCGCATGGTGACAGTTGTATTCAATCCCGATGCAATTTCTGTGTGTCATCAACACTCTGATAGTCCTCAGATTACAGAAAGCCTCCAGATGTGCATCGGAAACTACTACTGGTCTTCCAGGGAACGATCAAAGCGTAGACTGTTAGCGACATTACTCCCATGGAGGAAAGTGCGCATGGTGACTGTTGTATTCAATCCCGATGCAATTTCTGTGTTTCATCAAAACTCTGATAGTCCACATATTACAGAATGCCTCCAGAAGTGCATCGGAAACTACTACTGTTCTTCCAGGGAACGATCAAAGCGTAAACTCCTTGAGACATTACTCCCATCGAGGAAAGTGCGCATGGTGACTGTTGTATCCAATCCATGCATTTTCTGCGTTTCATTAACACTCTGATACTCCACAGATTACAGAATGCCTCGAGATGTGCATCGGAAACTACTACTGGTCTTCCAGGGAACGATCAAAGCGTAGACTCTTTCAGACATTACTCCCATGTAGGAAAGTGCGGATGGTGACTGTCGTATTCAATCCCGATGCAATTTCTGTGTTTCATCAACACTCTGATAGTCCACAGATTACAGAATGCCACCAGATGTGCATCGGAAACTACTACTGGTCTTCCAGGGAACGATCAAAGCGTAGACTGTTTGAGAATTACTCCCATGGAGGAAAGTGCGCATGGTGACTGTTGTATTCAATTCCGATGCAATTTCTGTGTTTCATCAACACTCTTATAGTCCACATATTACAGAATGCCTATAGTAGTGCATCGGATACTACTACTGTTCTTCCAGGGAACGATCAAAGCGTAAACTCCTTGAGCCATTACTCCCATGGAGGAAAGCGCGCATGGTGACTGTTGTATTTAATCCATGCATTTTCTGTGTTTCATTAACACTAGGATAGTCCACAGATTACAGAATGCCACGAGATGTGCATCGGAAACTACTACTGGTCTTCCAGGGAACGATCAAAGCGTAGACTCTTTCAGACATTACTCCCATGGAGGAAAGTGCGGATGGTGACTGTCTTATTCAATCCCGATGCAATTTCTGTGTTTCATCAACACTCTGATAGTCCACAGATTACACAATGCCTCCAGATGTGCATCGGAAACTACTACTGGTCTTCTAGGGAACGATCAAAGCGTAGACTCTTTCAGACGTTACTCCCATGGAGGAACGTGCCCATGGTGACTGTTGTATTCAATCTCGATGCAATTTCTGTGTTTCATCAACACTCTGATAGTCCACAGACTACAAAATGCCTCCAGATGTGCATCGGAACCTACTACTGGTCTTCCAGGGAAAGATCAAAGCGTAGACTCTTTGAGACATAAATCCCATGGAGGAAACTGCGCATGGAGACTGTTGTATTCAATCCCGATGCAATTTCTGTGTTTCATCAACACTCTGACAGTCCTCTGTGTACAGAAAGCCTCGTGCATCGGAAACTACTACTGGTCTTCCTGGGAACGATCCAGGCGTAGACTGTTTCAGAAATTACTTCGATGGAGGAAACTGCGGATGGTGACTATTGTATTCAATCCCGATGCAATTTCTGTGTTTTATCAACACTCTGATAGTCCACAAATTACAGAATGCCTCCAGTTGTTCATAGGAAACTACTACTGGTCTTCCAGGGAACGATCAAAACGTAGACTGTTTGAGACATTACTCCCATGGAGGAATGTGCGCATGGTGACTGTTGTATTCAATCCCAATGCAATTTCTGTGTTTCATCAACACTCTAATAGTCCACAGATTACAGAATACCTCGAGATGTGCATCGGAAACTACTACTGGTCTTCCAGGGAACGATCAAAACGTAGACTGTTTAAGACATTAATCCCATGGAGGAAAGTGCGCATGGTGACTGTTGTATTCAATCCCAATGCAATTTCTGTGTTTCATCAACACTCTAATAGTCCACAGATTACAGAATGCCTCCAGATGTGCATCGGAAACTAGTACTGGTCTTCCAGGGAACGATCAAAGCGTAGACGGTTTGAGACATACCTCCCGTGGAGGAAAGTGCACATGGTGACTCTTGTATTCAATCCCGATGCAGTTACTGTGTTTCATCAACACTCTTATAGTCCACAAATTACAGAATGCCTCCAGATGTTCATCGGAAACTATCACTGGTTTTCCAGGAACCGATCAAAGCGTAGAGTATTTAAGACATTACTCCCATGGAGGAAAGTGCACATGGTGACAGTTGTATTCAATCCCGATGCAATTTCTGTGTTTCGTCAACACTCTGATAGTCCACAAATTACAGAAAGCCTCCAGATGTGCATCGGAATCTACTACTGGTCTTACAGGGAACGATCAAATCATAGACTGTTTGAGAATTACTCCCATGGAGGAATGTGCGCTTGGTGACTGTTGTATTCAATCCCGATGCAATTTCTGTGTTTCATCAACACTCTGATAGTCATCAGATTACAGAATGCCTCCAGATGTGCATCGGAAACTAGTACTGGTCTTCCAGGGAACGATCAAAGCGTAGACGGTTTGAGACATACCTCCCGTGGAGGAAAGTGCGCATGGTGACAGTTGTATTCAATCCCGATGCAATTTCTGTGTGTCATCAACACTCTGATAGTCCTCAGATTACAGAAAGCCTTCAGATGTGCATCGGAAACTACTACTGGTCTTCCAGGGAACGATCAAAGCGTAGACTGTTAGCGACATTACTTCCATGGAGGAAAGTGCGCATGGTGACTGTTGTATTCAATCCCGATGCAATTTCTGTGTTTCATTAACACTCTGATAGTCCACAAATTACAGAATGCCTCCAGATGTTCATCGGAAACTACTACTGGTCTTCCAGGGTACGATCAAAACGTAAAGTATTTGAGACGTTACTCCCATGGAGGAAAGTGCACATGGTGACTGTTCTATTCAATCCCGATGCAATATCTGTGTTTCATCAACACTCTGATCGTCCACAGAGTACAGAAAACCTCCAGATGTGCATCGGAAACTGCTACTGGTCTTCCAGGGAACGATGAAAGCGTAGACTGTTAGCGACCTTTCTCCCATGGAGGAAAGTGCGCATGGTGACTGTTGTATTCAATCCCGATGCAATTTCTGTGTTTCATCAACACTCTGATAGTCCACAAATCACAGAATGCCTCCAGATGTTCATCGGAAACTACTACTGGTCTTCCAGGGAACGATCACAACGTAGACTGTTTGAGACATTACTCCCATTGAGGAATGTCCGCATGGTGACTGTTGTATTCAATCCCAATGCAATTTCTGTGTTTCATCAACACTCTGATTGTCCACAAATTACAGAATGCCTCCAGATGTTCATCGGAAACTATCACTGGTCTTCCAGGAACCTATCAAAGCGTAGAGTATTTAAGACATTACTCCCATGGTAGAAAGTGCACATGGTGACAGTTGTATTCAATCCCGATGCAATTTCTGTGTTTCGTCAACACTCTGATAGTCCACAAATTACAGAAAGCCTCCAGATGTGCATCGGAAACTACTACTGGTCTTACAGGGAACGATCAAATCATAGACTGTTTGAGAATTACTCCCATGGAGGAATGTGCGCTTGGTGACTGTTGTATTCAATCCCGATGCAATTTCTGTGTTTCATCAAAACTCTGATAGTCATCAGATTACAGAATGCCTCCAGATGTGCATCGGAAACTAGTACTGGTCTTCCAGGGAACGATCAAAGCGTAGACTGTTTGAGACATACCTCCCGTGGAGGTAAGTGCGCATGGTGACAGTTGTATTCAATCCCGATGCAATTTCTGTGTTTCATCAACACTCTGATGGTCCACAAATTACAGAATGCCTCCAGATGTTCATCGGAAACTACTACTGGTCTTCCAGGGAACGATCAAAGCATAGACTGTTTGAGAATTACTCCCATGGAGGAAAGTGCGTATGGTGACTGTTGTATCCAATCCCGAAGCAATTTCTGTGTTTCATCAACACTCTGATAGTCCACAAATTACAGAATGCCTCCAGATGTTCATCGGAAACTACTACTGGTCTTCCAGGGAACGATCAAAGCGTAGACTGTTTGAGACATTACTTTTATGGAGGAATGTGCGCATGGTGACAGTTGTATTCAATCCCGATGCAATTTCTGTGTTTCATCAACACTCTGATAGTCCTCAGATTACAGAATGCCTCCAGCTTTTCATCGGAAACTACTATTGGTCTTCCAGGGAACGATCAAAGCGTAGACTGTTTGAGAAATACCTCCCGTGGAGGTTTCATCGAAAACTACTACTGGTTTTCCATGGTACGATCAAAGCATAGACTATTTGAGAATTACTCCCATGGAGGAAAGTGCCTATGGTGACTGTTGTATACAATCCCGATGCAATTTCTGTGTTTCATCAACACTCTGATAGTCCTCAGATTACAGAATGCCTCCAGATATGCATCGGAAACTACTATTGGTCTTCCAGGGAACGATCAAAGCGTAGACTGTTTGAGACATACCTCCCGTGGAGTAAAGTGCGCATGGTGACTGTTGTATTCAATCCCGATGCAATTTCTGTGTTTCATCAACACTCTGATAGTCCACAGAGTACTGAAAGCCTCCAGATGTGCATCGGAAACTACTACTGGTCTTCCAGGGAACGATCAAAGCGTAGACTGTTAGAGACATTACTCCCATGGAGGAAAGTGCGCATGGTGACTGTTGTATTCAACCCCGATGCAATTACAGTGTTTCATCAACACTCTGATAGTCTACACATTACAGAATGCAACCAGATGTGCATCGGAAACTACAACTGGTCCTCCCGTGGAGGAAAGTGCGCATGGTGACTGTTGTATTCAATCCCGATGCAATTTCTGTGTTTCATCAACACTCTGATAGTCCACAAATTACGGAATTCCTCCAGATGTTCATCGGAAACTACTACTGGTCTTCCAGGGAACGATCAAAGCGTGGAGTATTTGAGACTTTACTCCCATTGAGGAAAGTGCGCATGGTGACAGTTCTATTCAATCCCGATGCAATTTCTGTGTTTCAACAACACACTGATAGTCCACAGAGAACAGAAATCCTCCAGATGTGCATCGGAAACTACTACTGGGCTTCCAGGGAACGATCAAAGCGTAGACTGTTAGAGATATTACTCCCATGGAGGAAAGTGCGCATGGTGACTGTTGTATTCAATCCCGATGCAATTTCTGTGTTTCATCAACACTCTGATAGTCCACAAATTACAGAATGCATCCAGATGTTCATCGGAAACTACTACTGGTGTTCCATCGAACGATCAACGCATTGACTGTTTGAGAATTACTCCCATGGAGGAAGGTGCGCATGGTGACTGTTGTATTCAATCCCGATGCAATTTCTGTGTTTCATCAACACTCTGATAGTCCACAAATTACAGAATACCTCCAGATGTTCATCGGAAACTACTACTGGTCTTCCTGGGAACGAGCAAAGCGTAGACTGTTTCAGACATACCTCCCGTGGAGGAAAGTGCGCATGGTGACTGTTGTATTCAATCCCGATGCAATTTCTGTGTTTCATCAACACTCTGATAGTCCACAGATTACAGAATGCCGCCAGATGTTCATCGGAAACTATCACTGGTCTTCCAGGAACCGATCAAAGCGTAGAGTATTTGAGACATTACTCCCATGGAGGAAAGTGCACATGGTGACAGTTGTATTCAATCCCGATGCAATTTCTGTGTTTTATCAACACTCTGATAGTCCACAAATTACAGAATGCCTCCAGTTGTTCATAGGAAACTACTACTGGTCTTCCAGGGAACGATCAAAACGTAGACTGTTTGAGACATACTCCCATGGAGGAATGTGCGCATGGTGACTGTTGTATTCAACCCCAATGATATTTCTGTGTTTCATCAACACTCTAATAGTCAGCAGATTACAGAATGCCTCGAGATGTGCATCGGAAACTACTACTGGTCTTCCAGGGAACGATCAAAACGTAGACTGTTTAAGACATTACTCCCATGGAGGAAAGTGCGCATGGTGACTCTTGTATTCAACCCCGATGCAATTACTGTGTTTCATCAACACTCTGATAGTCTACACATTACAGAATGCAACCAGATGTGCATCGGAAACTACAACTGGTCCTCCCGTGGAGGAAAGTGCGCATGGTGACTGTTGTATTCAATCCCGATGCAATTTTTGTGTTTCATCAACACTCTGATAGTCCACAAATTACGGAATGCCTCCAGATGTTCATCGGAAACTACTACTGGTCTTCCAGGGAACGATCAAAGCGTGGAGTATTTGAGTCTTTACTCCCATTGAGGAAAGTGCGCATGGTGACTGTTCTATTCAATCCCGATGCAATTTCTGTGTTTCAACAACACACTGATAGTCCACAGAGGACAGAAAACCTCCAGATGTGCATCGGAAACTACTACTGGGCTTCCAGGGAACGATCAAAGCGTAGACTGTTAGCGACATTACTCCCATGGAGGAAAGTGCGCATGGTGACTGTTGTATTCAATCCCGATGCAATTTCTGTGTTTCATCAACACTCTGATAGTCCACAAATTACAGAATGCCTCCAGATGTTCATCGGAAACTACTACTGGTCTTCCAGGGAACGATCAAAACGTAGAGTATTTGAGACGTTACTCCCATTGAGGAAAGTGCACATGGTGACTGTTCTATTCATACCCGATGCAATATCTGTGTTTCATCAACACTCTGATCGTCCACAGAGTACAGAAAACCTCCAGATGTGCATCGGAAACTACTACTGGTCTTCCAGGGAACGATGAAAGCGTAGACTGTTAGCGACATTACTCCCATATAGGAAAGTGCGCATGGTGACTGTTGTATTCAATCCCGATGCAATTTCTGTGTTTCATCAACACTCTGATAGTCCACAAATCACAGAATGCCTCCAGATGTTCATCGGAAACTACTACTGGTCTTCCAGGGAACGATCAAAGCGTAGACTGTTTGAGACATTACTCCCATGGAGGAATGTGCGCATGGTGATTGTTGTATTCAATCCCAATGCAATTTCTGTGTTTCATCAACATTCTAATAGTCCACAGATTAAAGAATGCCTCGAGATGTGCATCGGAAACTACTACTGGTCTTACAGGGAACGATCAAAGCATAGACTGTTTGAGAATTACTCCCATGGAGGAATGTGTGCTTGGTGACTGTTGTATTCAATACCGATGCAATTTCTGTGTTTCATCAACACTCTGATAGTCATCAGATTACAGAATGTCTCCAGATGTGCATCGGAAACTACTACTGGTCTTCCAGGGAACGATCAAAGCGTAGACTGTTTGAGACAAACCTACCGTGGAGGAAAGTGCGCATGGTGACAGTTGTATTCAATCCCGATGAAATTTCTGTGTTTCATCAACACTCTGAAAGTCCACAGATTACAGAATGCCGCCAGATGTTCATCGGAAACTACTACTGGACTTCCTGGGAACTATCAAAGCGAACACTCTTTGAGACATTTCTACCGTGGAGGAAAGTGCGCATGGTGACTGTTGTATTCAATCCCGATGCAATTTCTGTGTTTCATCAACACTCTGATGGTCCACAAATTACAGAATGCCTCCAGATGTTCATCGGAATTTACTACTGGTCTTCCAGGGAACGATCAAAGCATAGACTGTTTGAGAATTACTCCCATGGAGGAAAGTGCGCATGGTGACTGTTGTATCCAATCCCGATGCAATTTCTGTGTATCATCAACACTCTGATAGTCCACAAATTACAGAATGCCTCCAGATGTACAACGGAAACTACTACTGGTCTTCCAGGGAACGATCAAAGCGTAGACTGCTTGAGACATTACTTTTATGGAGGAATGTGCGCATGGTGACTGTTGTATTCAATCCCGATGCAATGTCTGAGTTTCATCAACACTCAAATAGTCCACAGATTACAGAATGCCTCGAGATGTGCATCGGAAACTACTACTGGTCTTCCAGGGAATGATCAAAGCATAGACTGTTTGAGAAGTACTCCTATGGAGGAATGTGCGCATGGTGACTGTTGTATTCAATCCCGATGCAATTTCTGTGTTTCATCAACACTCTGATAGTCCTCAGATTACAGAATGCCTCCAGATTTTCATCGGAAACTACTATTGGTCTTCCAGGGAACGATCAAAGCGTAGACTGTTTGAGAAATACCTCCCGTGGAGGTTTCATCGGAAACTACTACTGGTTTTCCATGGTACGATCAAAGCATAGACTATTTGAGAATTACTCCCATGGAGGAAAGTGCCTATGGTGACTGTTGTATTCAATCCCGATGCAATTTCTGTGTTTCATCAACACTCTGACAGTCCTCAGATTACAGAATGCCTCCAGATGTGCATCGGAAATTACTATTGGTCTTCCAGGGAACGATCAAAGCGTAGAGTGTTTGGGACATACCTCCCGTGGAGTAAAGTGCGCATGGTGACTGTTGTATTCAACCCCGATGCAATTACTGTGTTTCATCAACACTCTGATAGTCCACAGATTACAGAATGCCTTTAGATGTGCATCGGTTACTACTTCTGGTCTTCCAATGAACGATCTAAGTGTAGACTGTTTGAGCAACTACTCCCATGGAGTAAAGTGCGCATGGTGACTGTTGTATTCAATCCCGATGCAATTTCTGTGTTTCATCAACACTCTGATAGTCCACAGAGTACCGAAAGCCTCCAGATATTCATCGGAAACTACTACTGGTCTTCCAGGGAACGATCAAAGCGTGGAGTATTTGAGACTTTACTCCCATTGAGGATAGTGCGCATGGTGACTGTTCTATTCAATCCCGATGCAATTTCTGTGTTTCAACAACACACTGATAGTCCACAGAGAACAGAAAACCTCCAGATGTGCATCGGAAACTACTACTGTGCTTCCAGGGAACGATCAAAGCGTAGACTGTTAGAGACATTACTCCCATGAAGGAAAGTGCGCATGGTGACTGTTGTGATCAATCGCGATGCAATTTCTGTGTTTCATCAACACTCTGATAGTCCACAAATTACAGAATGTATCCAGATGTTCATCGGAAACTACTACTGGTGTTCCATCGAACGATCAACGCATTGACTGTTTGAGAATTACTCCCATGGAGGAAGGTGCGCATGGTGACTGTTGTATTCAATCCCGATGCAATTTCTGTGTTTCATCAACACTCTGATAGTCCACAAATTACAGAATACCTCCAGATGTTCATCGGAAACTACTACTGGTCTTCCAGGGAACGAGCAAAGCGTAGACTGTTTCAGACATACCTCCCGTGGAGAAAAGTGCGCATGGTGACTGTTGTATTCAATCCCGATGCAATTTCTGTGTTTCATCAACACTCTGATAGTCCACAGATTACAGAATGCCGCCAGATGTTCATCGGAAACTACTACTGGTCTTCCAGGGAACGATCAAAGCGTAGACTGTTTGAGACATTACTACCATGGAGGAAAGTGCGCATGGTGATTTTGTATTAAATCCCGATGCAATTTCTGTGTTTCATCAACACCCCGATAGTCCACAAATTACGGAATGCCTCCAGATGTTCATCGGAAACTACTACTGGTCTTCCAGTTAACGATCAAAGCGTAGACTGTTTGAGACATTACTCCCATGCAGGAATGTGCGCATGGTGAATGTTGTATTCAATCCCAATGCAATTTCTGTGTTTCATCAACACTCTAATAGTCCACAGATTAAAGAATGCCTCGAGATGTGCATCGGAAACTACTTCTGGTCTTACAGGGAACGATCAAAGCATAGACTGTTTGAGAATTACTCCCATGGAGGTATGTGCGCTTGGTGACTGTTGTATTCAATCCCGATGCAATTTCTGTGTTTTATCAACACTCTGATAGTCATCAGATTACAGAACGCTTCCAGATGTGCATCGGAAACTACTACTGGTCTTCCAGGGAATGATCAAAGCGTAGACTGTTTGAGACAAACCTACCGTGGAGGAAAGTGCGCATGGTGACAGTTGTATTCAATCCCGATGCAATTTCTGTGTTTCATCAACACTCTGAAAGTCCACAGATTACAGAATGCCGCCAGATGTTCATCGGAAACTACTACTGGTCTTCCAGGGAACGATCAAAGCGTAGACTCTTTGAGACATTTCTACCGTGGAGGAAAGTGCGCATGGTGACTGTTGTATTCAATCCCGACGCAATTTCTGTGTTTCATCAACACTCTGATGGTCCACAAATTACAGAATGCCTCCAGATGCTCATCGGAAACTACTACAGGTCTTCCAGGTAACGATCAAAGCATAGACTGTTTGAGAATTACTCCCATGGAGGAATGTGCGCATGGTGGCTGTTGTATCCAATCCCGATGCAATTTCTGTGTTTCATCAACACTCTGATAGTCCACAAATTACAGAATGCCTCCAGATGTTCATCGGAAACTACTACTGGTCTTCCAGGGAACGATCAAAGCATAGACTGTTTGAGAATTACTCTCATGGAGGGAAGTGCGCATGGTGACTGTTGTATTCAATCCCGAAGAAATTTCTGTGTTTCATCAACACTCTGATAGTCAACAGATTACAGAATGCCTCGAGATGTGCATCAGAAACAACTACTGGTCTTACAGGGAACGATCAAAACATAGACTGTTTGAGAATTACTCCCATGGAGGAATGTGCGCATGGTGACTGTTGTATTCATTCCAGATGCAATTTCTGTGTTTCATCAACACTCTGATAGTCCTCAGATTACAGAATGCCTCCAGATGTGCATCGGAAACTACTATTGGTCTTCCAGGGAACGATCAAAGCGCAGACTGTTTGAGACATACCTGCCGTGGGGTAAAGTGCGCATGGTGACTGTTGTATTCAATCCCGATGCAATTTCTGTGTTTCATCAACACTCTGATAGTCCACAGAGTACAGAAAGCCTCCAGATGTGCATCGGAAACTACTACTGGTCTTCCAGGGAACGATCAAAGCGTTGACTGTTAGAGACATTACTCCCATGGAGGAAAGTGCGCATGGTGACTGTTGTATTCAATCCCGATGCAATTACTGTGTTTCATCTACACTCTGATAGTCTACACATTACAGAATGCAACCAGGTGTGCATCGGAAACTACAACTGGCCTCCCGTGGAGGAAAGTGCGCATGGTGACTGTTGAATTCAATCCCGATGCAATTTCTGTGTTTCATCAACACTCTGATAGTCCACAAATTACGGAATGCCTCCAGATGTTCATCGGAAACTACTACTGGCCTTCCAGGGAACGATCAAAGCGTGGAGTATTTGAGACTTTACTCCCATTGAGGTAAGTGCGCATGGTGACTGTTCTATTCAATCCCGATGCAATTTCTGTGTTTCAACAACACACTGATAGTCCACAGAGTACAGAAAACCTCCAGATGTGCATCGGAAACTACTACTGGTCTTCCAGGGAACGATCAAAGCGTAGACTGTTAGAGACATTACTCCCATGGAGGAAAGTGCGCATGGTGACTGTTGTATTCAATCCCGATGCAATTTCTGTGTTTCATCAACACTCTGATAGTCCACAAATTACAGAATGCCTCAAGATGTTCATCGGAAACTACTACTGGTGTTCCATCGAACGATCAAATCATTGACTGTTTGAGAATTACTCCCATGGAGGAAGGTGCGCATGGTGACTGTTGTATTCAATCCCGATGCAATTTCTGTGTTTCATCAACACTCTGATAGTCCACAAATTACAGAATGCCTCCAGATGTTCATCGGAAACTACTACTGGTCTTCCAGGGAACGATCACAGCGTAGACTGTTTGAGACATTACTTTTATGGAGGAATGTGCGCATGGTGACTGTTGTATTAAATACCGATGCAATTTCTGTGTTTCATCAACACTGTAACTGTCCACAGATTACAGAATGCCTCGAGATGTGCATCGGAAACTACTACTGGTCTTACAGGGAATTATCAAAGCATAGACTGTTTGTGAATTACTCCCATGGAGGAATGTGCGCATGGTGACTGTTGTATTCCATCCCGATGCAATTACTGTGTTTCATCAACAATCTAATAGTCCTTAGATTACAGAATGCCTCCAGATGTGCATCGGAAACTACTACTGGTCTTCCAGGGAACGATCAAAGCGTAGACTGTTTGAGACATACCTCCATGGAGGAAAGTGCGCATTGTGACTGTTGTATTCTATCCCGATGCAATCTCTCTGTTTCATCAGCACTCTGATAGTCCACAGACAACAGAATGCCTCCAGATGTGCATCGGAAACTACTACTGCTCTTCCAGGTAACGATCAAAGCGTAAACTCGTTGAGACATTACTCCCATGGAGGAAAGTGTTCATGGTGACTGTTGTATTCAATCCATGCATTTTCTGTGTTTCATCAGCTCTTTGATAGTCCACAAATAACACAATGCCTCCAGATGTGCATCGGAAACTATTACTGGTCTTCCAGGGAACGATCAAAGCGTAGACTGTTTGAGACATTACTACCATGGAGGAAAGTGACCATGGTGACTGTTGTATTAAATCCCGATGCAATTTCTGTGCTTCATCAACACTCTGATAGTCCACAAATTACAGAATGCCTCCAGATGTTCATCTGAAACTACTACTGGTCTTCCAGGGAACGATCAAAGCGTAGACTGTTTGAGACATTACTTTTATGGAGGTATGTGCTCATGGTGACTGTTTTATTCCATCCCGATGCAATATCTGTGTTTCATCAACACTCTGATGGTCCACAAATTACAGAATGCCTCCAGATGTGCATCGGAAACTACTTCTGGTCTTCCAGGGAACGATCAAAGCGTAGACTGTTTGAGACATTCTCCCATGGAGGAAAGTGCGCATGGTGACTGTTGTATTCAATCCTGATGCAATTACTGTGTTTTATCAACACTTTGATAGTCTACACATTACAGAATGCAACCAGATGTGCATCGGAAACTACTACTGGTCTTCCAGGGAACGATCGAAGCGTAGACTGTTAGAGACATTACTCCCATGGAGGAAAGTGCGCATGGTGACTGTTGTATTCAATCCCGATCCAATTACTGTGTTTCATCAACACTCTGATAGTCTACACATTACAGAATTCCACCAGATGTGCATCGGTAACTACTACTGGTCTTCCAGGGAACGATCAAAGCGTAGACTGTTTGGGACATTACTTTTATGGAGGAATGTGCGCATGGTGAATGTTGTATTCAATCCCGATGCAATTTCTGTGTTTCATCAGCACTCTAATAGTCCACAGATTACAGAATACCTCGAGATGTGCATGGGAAACTACTACTGGTCTTACAGGGAACGATCAAAGCATAGATTGTTTGAGAATTACTCTCATGGAGGAAAGTGCGCATGGTGACTGTTGTATTCAATCCCGAAGAAATTTCTGTGTTTCATCAACACTCTGATAGGCCACAGAATACAGAATGCCTCCAGATGTGCATCGGAAACTACTACTTGTCTTCCAGGGAACGTTCAAAGCGTAGACTGATTGAGACATACCTCCCGTGGAGGTTTCATCGGAAACTACTACTGGTTTTCCAGGGTACGATCAAAGCATAGACTGTTTGAGAATTACTACCATGGAGGAAAGTGCCTATGGTGACTGTTGTATTCAATCCCGATGCAATTTCTGTGTTTCATCAACACTCTGATAGTCCTCAGATTACAGAATGCCTCCAGATGTGCATCGGAAACTACTATTGGTCTTCCAGGGAACGATCAAAGCGTAGACTGTTTGAGACATACCTCCCGTGGAGTAAAGTGCGCATGGTGACTGTTGTATTCAATCCCGATGCAATTTCTGTGTTTCATCAACACTCTGATAGTCCACAGAGTACAGAAAGCCTCCAGATGTGCATCGGAAACTACTACTGGTCTTTTAGGGAACGATCAAAGCGTAGACTGTTAGAGACATTACTCCCATGGAGGAAAGTGCGCATGGTGACTGTTGTATTCCATCCCGATGCAATTTCTGTGTTTCATCAACACTCTGATAGTCTACACATTACAGAATGCAACCAGATGTGCATCGGAAACTACAACTGGTCCCCCGTGGAGGAAAGTGCGCATGGTGACTGTTGTATTCAATCCCGATGCAATTTCTGTGTTTCATCAACACTCTGATAGTCCACAAATTACGGAATGCCTCCAGATGTTCATCGGAAACTACTACTGGTCTTCCAGGGAACGATCAAAGCGTGGAGTATTTGAGACTTTACTCCCATTGAGGAAAGTGCGCATGGTGACTGTTCTATTCAATCCCGATGCAATTTCTGTGTTTCAACAACACACTGATAGTCCACAGAGTACAGAAAACCTCCAGATGTGCATCGGAAACTACTACTGGTCTTCCAGGGAACGATCAAAGCGTAGACTGTTAGAGACATTACTCCCATGAAGGAAAGTGCGCATGGTGACTGTTGTATTCAATCCCGATGCAATTTCTGTGTTTCATCAACACTCTGATAGTCCACAAATTACAGAATGCCTCCAGATGTTCATCGGAAACTACTACTGGTCTTCCAGGGAACGATCAAAGCGTAGACTGTTTGAGACATTACTTTTATGGAGGAATGTGCGCATGGTGACTGTTGTATTCAATCCCGATGCAATTTCTGTGTTTCATCAACACTGTAATAGTCCACAGATTACAGAATGCCTCGAGATGTGCATCGGAAACTACTACTGGTCTTACAGGGAATTATCAAAGCATAGACTGTTTGTGAATTACTCCCATGGAGGAATGTGCGCATGGTGACTGTTGTATTAAATCCCGATTCTATTTCTGTGTTTCATCAAAACTCTGATAGTCCTCAGATTACAGAATGCCTCCAGATGTGCATCGGAAACTACTACTGGTCTTCCAGGGAACGAGCAAAGCGTAGACTGTTTCAGACATACCTCCCGTGGAGGAAAGTGCGCATGATGACTGTTGTATTCAATACCGATGCAATTTCTGTGTTTCATCAACACTCTGACAGTCCACAGATTACCCAAAGCCGCCAGATGTTCATCGGAAACTACTACTGGTCTTCCAGGGAACGATCAAAGCGTAGACTGTTTGAGACACTACTACCATGGAGGAAAGTGCGCATGGTGATTTTGTATTAAATCCCGATGCAATTTCTGTGTTTCATCAACACTCTGATAGTCCACAAATTACAGAATGCCTCCAGATGTTCATCGGAAACTACTACTGGTCTTCCAGAGAACGATCAAAGCGTAGACTGTTTGAGACATTACTGTTATGGAGGAATGTGCGAATGGTGACTGTTGTATTCCATCCCGATGCAATTTCTGTGTTTCATCAACACTCTAATAGTCCTTAGATTACAGAATGCCTCCAGATGTGCATCGGAAACTACTTCTGGTCTTCCAGGGAACGATCAAAACGTAGACTGTTTGAGACATACCTCCATGGAGGAAAGTGCGCATGGTGACTGTTGTATTCAATCCCGATGCAATTTCTCTGTTTCATCAGCACTCTGATAGTCCACAGACAACAGAATGCCTCCAGATGTGCATCGGAAACTACTACTGCTCTTCCAGGTAACGATCAAAGCGTAAACTCGTTGAGACATTACTCCCATGGAGGAAAGTGTTCATGGTGACTGTTGTATTCAATCCATGCATTTTCTGTGTTTCATCAGCTCTCTGATAGTCCACAAATAACAGAATGCCTCCAGATGTGCATCGGAAACTGTTACTGGTCTTCCAGGGAACGATCAAAGCGTAGACTGTTTGAGACATTACTACCATGGAGGAAAGTGCGCATGGTGATTGTTGTATTAAATCCCGATGCAATTTCTGTGTTTCATCAACACTCTGATAGTCCACAAATTACAGAATGCCTCCAGATGTTCATCTGAAACTACTACTGGTCTTCCAGGGAACGATCAAAGCGTAGACTGTTTGAGACATTACTTTTATGGAGGAATGTGGGCATGGTGACTGTTGTATTCCATCCCGATGCAATATCTGTGTTTCATCAACACTATGATAGTCCACAAATTACAGAATGCCTCCAGATGTGCATCGGAAACTACTACTGGTCTTCCAGGGAACAATCAAAGCGTAGACTGTTTGAGACATTACTGCCATGGAGGAAAGTGCGCATGGTGACTGTTGTATTCAATCCCGATGCAATTACTGTGTTTCATCAACACTCTGATAGTCTACACATTACAGAATTCCACCAGATGTAAAACGGTAACTACTACTGGTCTTCCAGGGAACGATCAAAGCGTAGACTGTTTGGGACATTACTTTTATGGAGGAATGTGCGCATGGTGAATGTTGTATTCAATCCCGGTACAATTTCTGTGTTTCATCAACACTCTAATAGTCCACAGATTACAGAATGCCTCGAGATGTGCATGGGAAACTACTACTGGTCTTACAGGGAACGATCAAAGCATAGACTCTTTGAGAATTACTCTCATGGAGGAAAGTGCGCATGGTGACTGTTGTATTCAATCCCGAAGAAATTTCTGTGTTTCATCAACACTCTGATAGGCCACAGATTACAGAATGCCTCCAGATGTGCATCGGAAACTACTACTGGTCTTCCAGGGAACGATCAAAGCGTAGAATGTTTGGGACATTACTCCCATGGAGGAAAGTGCGCATGGTGATTGTTGTATTCAATCCTAATGCAATTTATGTGTGTCATCAACACTCTGATAGTCCACAGATTACAGAATACCACCAGACGTGCATCGGAAACTACTACTGGTCTTCCAAAGAACGATCAAAGTTTAGACTGTTTGAGACATTACTCCGATGGAGGAAAGTGCGCATGGTGACTGTTTTATTCAATCCCGATGCAATTCCTGTGTTTCATCAGCACTCTGATACTCCACAGATTACAGAATGCCTCCAGATGTGCATCGGATACTAATACTGGTCTTCCAGGGAACGATCATAGCGTAGACTGTTTGAGACATTACTCGCATGGAGGAAAGTGTGCATGGTGACTGTTGTATTCAATCCCGATGCAATTTCTGTGTTTCATCAACACTCTTATATTTAACAGATTACAGAATGCCTCCAGATGTGCACCGGAAACTACTACTGGTCTTCCAGGTAACGATCAAAGCGTAGACTGTTTGAGACATTACTTTTATGGAGGAATGTGCGTATGGTGATTGTTGTATTCAATCCCGATGAAATTTCTGTGTTTCATCAACACTCTGATAGTCCACAGATAATAGAATGCCTCCAGATGTGCATCGGAAACTACTACTGGTCATCCAGGGAACGATCAGAGCGTAAACTTACTGAGACATTACTCCCATGGAGGAAAGTGCGCATGGTGACTGTTGTATTCAATCCCGATGCAATTTCTGTCTTTCATCAACATTCTGATAGTCCACAGATTACAGAATGCCTCCAGATGTGCATCGGAAACTACTACTGGTCTTCCAGGGAACGATCAAAGCGTAGACTGCTTGAGACATTATTCCCATGGAGGAAAGTGCGCATGGTGACTGTTGTAATCAATCCTGATGCAATTACTGTGTTTTATCAACACTTTGATAGTCTACACATTACAGAATGCCACCAGATGTGCATCGGAAACTACTACTGTTCTTCCAGGGAACGATCAAATCGTAGATTGTTTGAGATATAACTCCCGTGAAGGAAAGTGCGCATGGTGACTATTGTATTCAATCCCGATGCAATTTCTGTGTTTCATCAACACTCTGATAGTCCACAAATTACAGAATGCCTCCAGATGTTCATCGGACACTACTACTGGTCTTCCAGGAAACGATCAAAGCGTAGACTGTTTGAGACATTACTTTTATGGAGGAATGTGTGCATGGTGACTGTTGTATTCATCCCGATGAAATTACTGTGTTTCATCAACACTCTCATAGTCTACACATTACAGAATGCGACCAGATGTGCATCGGAAACTACTACTGGTCTTCCAGGGAACGATCAAAGCATAGATGGTTTGGGAAAATACTGCCGTGGAGGAATGTGCGCATGGTGAGTGTTGTATTCAATCCCGATGCAATTTCTGTGTTTCATCAATACTCTAATAGTCCACAGATAACAGAATGCCTCCAGATGTGCATCGGAAACTACTACTGGTCTTCCAGGGAACGATCAAAGCGTAGACTGCTTGAGACATTACTCCCATGGAGGAAAGTGCGCATGGTGACTGTTGTATTCAATCCTAATGCAATTACTGTTTTTTATCAACACTTTGATAGTCTACACATTACAGAATGCCACCAGATGTGCATCGGAAACTACTACTGGTCTTCCAGGGAACGATCAAATCGTAGATTGTTTGAGACATAACTCCCGTGAAGGAAAGTGCGCATGGTGACTGTTGTATTCAATCCAGATGCAATTTCTGTGTTTCATCAACACTCTGATACTCCACAGATTACGGAATGCCTCCAGATGTGCATCGGAAACTACTACTGGTCTGCCAGGGAACGATCAAAGCGTAGACTGTTAGAGACATTACTCCCATGGAGGAAAGTGCACATGGTGATTGTTGTATTCAATCCCGATGCTATTTCTGTGTTTCATCAACACTCTGATAGTCCACAGATTACAGAATACGACCATACGTGCATCGGAAACTACTACTGGTCTTCCAAAGAACGATCAAAGTTTAGACTGTTTAAGACATTACTCCCATGGAGGAAAGTGCGCATGGTGACTGTATTATTCAATCCCGATGCAATTCCTGTGTTTCATCAGCACTCTGATACTCCACAGATTACAGAATGCCTCCAGATGTGCATCGGAAACCACTACTGGTCTTCCAGGAAACGAACAAAGCGTAGACTGTTTCAGACATTACTGCCATGGAGGAAACTGCGCATGGAGACCGTTGTATACAATCCCGATGCAATTTCTGTGTTTCATCAACACTCTTATAGTCTACACATTACAGAATGCCACCAGATGTGCATCGGAAACTACTACTGGTCTTCCAGGGAACGATCAAATCGTAGATTGTTTGACACATAACTCCCGTGAAGGAAAGTGCGCATGGTGACTGTTGTATTCAATCCCGATGCAATTTCTGTGTTTCATCAACACTCTGACAGTATACAGAGTACAGAAAGCCTCCACATGTGCATCGGAAACTACTACTGGTCTTCCAGGGAACGATCAAAGCGTAGACTGTTTGAGACATTACTCCCATGGAGGAAAGTGCGCATGGTGACTGTTGTATTCAATCCCGATGCAGTTACTGTGTTTCATCAACACTCTGATAGTCCACAAATTACAGAATGCCTCCAGATGTTCATCGGAAACTAATACTTGTCTTCCAGGGAACGATCAAAGCGTAGACTGTTAGAGACATTACTCCCATGGAGGAAAGTGAACATGGTGATTGTTGTATTCAATCCCGATGCTATTTCTGTGTTTCATCAACACTCTGATAGTCCACAGATTACAGAATGCATCCAGATGTGCATCGTAAACTACTACTGGTCTTCCAGGGAACGATCAAAGCGTAAACTCTTTGAGACATTACTCCCATGGAGGTAATTGCGATTCGTGACTGTTGTATTCAATCCCGATGCATTTTCTGTCTTTCATCAACACTCTGATAGTCCACAGGTTACAGAATGCCTCCAGATGTGCATCGGAACCTACTACTGGTCTCCCTGGGAACGATCAAAGCGTAGACTCTTTGAGACATTATTCCCATGGAGGAAAGTGCGTATGGTGACTGTTGTATTCAATCGCGTTGCAATTTCTGTGTTTCATCAACACTTTGATAGTCCACAGATTACAGAATACCACCAGACGTGCATCGGAAACTACTACTGGTCTTCCAAAGAACGATCAAAGTTTAGACTGTTTGAGACATTACTCCCATGGAGGAAAGTGCGCATGGTGACTGTTTTATTCAATCCCGATGCAATTCCTGTGTTTTATCAGCACTCTGATACTCAACAGATTACAGAATGCCTCCAGATGTGCATCGGAAACTACTACTGGTCTTCCAGGGAACGAACAAAGCGTAGACAGTTTCAGACATTACTGCCATGGAGGAAACTGCGCATGGAGACTGTTGTATACAATCCCGATGCAATTTCTGTGTTTCATCAACACTCTTATAGTTTACACATTACAGAATGCCACCAGATGTGCATCGGAAACTACTACTGGTCTTCCAGGGAACGATCAAAGCGTAGACTGTTAGAGACATTACTCCCACGGAGGAAAGTGCACATGGTGATTGTTGTATTCAATCCCGATGCTATTTCTGTGTTTCATCAACACTCTGATAGTCCACAGATTACAGAATGCCTCCAGATGTGCATCGGAAACTACTACTGGTCTTCCAGTGAACGACCAAATCGTAGAATGTTTGGGACATTACTCCCATGGAGGAAAGTGCGCATGGTGATTGTTGTATTCAATCCTGATGCAATTTCTGTGTGTCATCAACACTCTGACAGTCCACAGATTACAGATTGCCTCCAGATGTGCATCGGAAACTACTACTGGTCTTCCAGGGAACGATCAAAGCGTAGACTGTTTGAGACATTACTTTTATGGAGGAATGTGCGTATGGTGATTGTTGTATTCAATTCCGATGCAAATTCTGTGTTTCATCAACACTCTGATAGTCCACAGATAACAGAATGCCTCCAGATTTGCAACGGAAACTACTACTGGTCATCCAGGGAACGATCAAAGCGTAAACTTACTGAGACATTACTCCCATGGAGGAAAGTGCGCATGGTGACTGTTGTATTCAATCCCGATGCAATTTCTGTCTTTCATCAACATTCTGATAGTCCACAGATTACAGAATACCTCCAGATGTGCATCGGAAACTACTACTGGTCTTCCAGGGAACGATCAAAGCGTAGACTGTTTGAGACATTACTCCCATGGAGGAAAGTGAGCATGGTGACTGTTGTATTCAATCCTGATGCAACTACTGTGTTTTATCAACACTCTGATAGTCTACACATTACAGAATGCAACCAGATGTGCATCGGAAACTACAACTGGTCCCCCGTGGAGGAAAGTGCGCATGGTGACTGTTGTATTCAATCCCGATGCAATTTCTGTGTTTCATCAACACTCTGATAGTCCACAAATTACGGAATGCCTCCAGATGTTCATCGGAAACTACTACTGGTCTTCCAGGGAACGATCAAAGCGTGGAGTATTTGAGACTTTACTCCCATTGAGGAATGTGCGCATGGTGACTGTTCTATTCAATCCCGATGCAATTTCTTTGTTTCAACAACACACTGATAGTCCACAGAGTACAGAAAACCTCCAGATGTGCATCGGAAACTACTACTGCTCTTCCAGGGAACGATCAAAGCGTAGACTGTTAGAGACATTACTCCCATGGAGGAAAGTGCGCATGGTGACTGTTGTATTCAATCCCGATGCAATTTCTGTGTTTCATCAAAACTCTGATAGTCCACAGATTACAGAATGCCTCCAGATGTGCATCGGAAACTACTACTGGTCTTCCAGTGAACGACCAAATCGTAGAATGTTTGGGACATTACTCCCATGGAGGAAAGTGCGCATGGTGATTGTTGTATTCAATCCTGATGCAATTTCTGTGTGTCATCAACATTCTGATAGTCCACAAATTACAGAATGATTCCAGATGTGCAACGGACACTACTACTGGTCTTCCAGGAAACGATCAAAGCGTAGACTGTTTGAGACATTACTTTTATGGAGGAATGTGTGCATGGTGAATGTTGTATTCAATCCCGATGCAATTACTGTGTTTCATCAACACTCTGATAGTCTACACATTACAGAATGCGACCAGATATGCATCGGAAACTACTACTGGTCTTCCAGTGAACGATTAAAGCGTAGATGGTTTGAGAAAATACTGCCGTGGAGGAAAGTGCGCACGGTGAGTGTTGTATTCAATCCCGATGCAATTTCTGTGTTTCATCAACACTCTGATAGTCCTCAGATTACAGAATGCCTCCAGATGCGCATCGGAAACTAGTATTGGTCTTCCAGGGAACGATCAAAGCGTAGACTGTTTGAGACATACCTCCCGTGGAGTAAAGTGCGCATGGTGACTGTTGTATTCAATCCCGATGCAATTTCTGTGTTTCATCAACACACTGATAGTCCACAGAGTACAGAAAGCCTCCAGATGTGCATCGGAAACTACTACTGGTCTTCCAGGGAACGATCAAAGCGTAGACTGTTAGTGACATTACTCCCATGGAGGAAAATGCCCATGGTGACTGTTGTATTCCATCCCGATGCAATTTCTGTGTTTCATCTACACTCTGATAGTCTACACATTACAGAATGCAACCAGATGTGCATCGGAAACTACAACTGGTCCCCCGTGGAGGAAAGTGCGCATGGTGACTGTTGTATTCAATCCCGATGCAATTTCTGTGTTTCATCAACACTCTGATAGTCCACAAATTACGGAATGCCTCCAGATGTTCATCGGAAACTACTACTGGTCTTCCAGGGAACGATCAAAGCGTGGAGTATTTGAGACTTTACTCCCATTGAGGAATGTGCGCATGGTGACTGTTCTATTCAATCCCGATGCAATTTCTTTGTTTCAACAACACACTGATAGTCCACAGAGTACAGAAAACCTCCAGATGTGCATCGGAAACTACTACTGCTCTTCCAGGGAACGATCAAAGCGTAGACTGTTAGAGACATTACTCCCATGGAGGAAAGTGCGCATGGTGACTGTTGTATTCAATCCCGATGCAATTTCTGTGTTTCATCAACACTCTGATAGTCCACAAATTACAGAATGCCTCCAGATGTTCATCGGAAACTACTACTGGTCTTCCAGGGAACGATCAAAGCGTAGACTGTTTGAGAAATTACTTTTAAGGAGGAATGTGCGCATGGTGACTGTTGTATTCAATCACGATGCAATTTCTGTGTTTCATCAACACTGTAACAGTCCACAGATTACAGAATGCCTCGAGATGTGCATCGGAAACTACTACTGGTCTTACAGGGGATTATCAAAGCATAGACTGTTTGTGAATTACTCCCATGGAGGAATGTGCGCATGGTGACTGTTGTATTAAATCGCGATGCTATTTCTGTGTTTCATCAAAACTCTGATAGTCCTCAGATTACAGAATGCCTCCAGATGTGCATCGGAAACTACTACTGGTCTTCCAGGGAACGAGCAAAGCGTAGACTGTTTCAGACATACCTCCCGTGGAGGAAAGTGCGCATGATGACTGTTGTATTCAATCCCGATGCAATTTCTGTGTTTCATCAACACTCTGATAGTCCACAGATTACCCAAAGCCGCCAGATGTTCATCGGAAACAACTACTGGTGTTCCAGGGAACGATCAAAGCGTAGATTGTTTGAGACATTACTACCATGGAGGAAAGTGCGCAAGGTGATTTTGTATTAAATCCCGATGCAATTTCTGTGTTTCATCAACACTCTGATAGTCCACAAATTACAGAATGCCTCCAGATGTTCATCGGAAACTACTACTGGTCTTCCAGAGAACGATCAAAGCGTAGACTGTTTGAGACATTACTTTTATGGAGGAATGTGCGCATGGTGACTGTTGTATTCCATCCCGATGCAATTTCTGTGTTTCATCAACACTCTAATAGTCCTTAGATTACAGAATGCCTCCAGATGTGCATCGGAAACTACTACTGGTCTTCCAGGGAACGATCAAAGCGTAGACTGTTTGAGACATACCTCCATGGAGGAAAGTGAGCATGGTGACTGTTGTATTCAATCCCGATGCAATTTCTCTGTTTCATCAGCACTCTGATAGCCCACAGACAACAGAATGCCTCCAGATGTGCTTTGGAAACTACTACTGGTCTTCCAGGGAACGATCAAAGCGTAAACTCGTTGAGACATTACTCCCATGGAGGAAAGTGTTCATGGTGACTGTTGTATTCAATCCATGCATTTTCTGTGTTTCATCAGCTCTCTGATAGTCCACAAATAACAGAATGCCTCCAGATGTGCATCGGAAACTGTTACTGGTCTTCCAGGGAACGATCAAAGCGTAGACTGTTTGAGACATTACTACCATGGAGGAAAGTGCGCATGGTGACTGTTGTATTAAATCCCGATGCAATTTCTGTGTTTCGTCATAACTCTGATAGTCCACAAATTACAGAATGCCCCCAGATGTGCATGGGAAACTACTACTGGTCTTACAGGGAACGATCAAAGCATAGACTGTTTGAGAATTACTCTCATGGAGGAAAGTGCCCATGGTGACTGTTGTATTCAATCCCGAAGAAATTTCTGTGTTTCATCAACACTCTGATAGGCCACAGATTACAGAATGCCTCCAGATGTGCATCGGAAACTACTACTTGTCTTCCAGGGAACGATCAAAGCGTAGACTGTTTGAGACATTACTCCCATGGGGGAAAGTGCGCATGGTGATTGTTGTATTCAATCCCGATGCAATTTCTGTGTTTCATCAACACTCTGATAGTCCACAGATGACAGAATGCCTCCAGATGTGCATCGGAAACTACTACTGGTCTTCCAGGGAACGATCAAAGCGTAGAATGTTTGGGACATTACTCCCATGGAGGAAAGTGCGCATGGTGATTGTTGTATTCAATCCTAATGCAATTTATGTGTGTCATCAACACTCTGATAGTCCACAGATTACAGAATGCATCCAGATGTGCATCGGAAACTACTACTGGTCTTCCAGGGAACGATCAAAACGTAAACTCTTTGAGACATTACTCCCATGGAGGTAATTGCGCATCGTGACTGTTGTATTCAATCCCGATGCATTTTCTGTCTTTCATCAACACTCTGATAGTCCACAGGTTACAGAATGCCTCCAGATGTGCATCGGAAACTGCTACTGGTCTCCCTGGGAACGATCAAAGCGTAGACTGTTTGAGACATTATTCCCATGGAGGAAAGTGCGTATGGTGACTGTTGTATTCAATCGCGATGCAATTTCTGTGTTTCATCAACACTTTGATAGTGCACAGATTACAGAATACCACCAGACGTGCATCGGAAACTACTACTGGTCTTCCAAAGAACGATCAATGTTTAGACTGTTTGAGACATTACTCCGATGGAGGAAAGTGCGCATGGTGACTGTTTTATTCAATCCCGATGCAATTCCTGTGTTTCATCAGCACTCTGATACTCCACAGATTACAGAATGCCTCCAGATGTGCATCGGAAACTAATACTGGTCTTCCAGGGAACGAACAAAGCGTAGACTGTTTCAGACATTACTGCCATGGAGGAAACTGCGCATGGAGACTGTTGTATTCCATCCCGATGCAATTTCTCTGTTTCATCAACACTCTTATATTTAACAGATTACAGAATGCCTCCCGATGTGCACCGGAAACTACTACTGGTCTTCCAGGTAACGATCAAAGCGTAGACTGTTTGAGACATTACTTTTATGGAGGAATGTGCGTATGGTGATTGTTGTATTCAATCCCGATGAAATTTCTGTGTTTCATCAACACTCTGATAGTCCACAGATAATAGAATGCCTCCAGATGTGCATCGGAAACTACTACTGGTCATCCAGGGAACGATCAGAGCGTAAACTTACTGAGACATTACTCCCATGGAGGAAAGTGCACATGGTGACTGTTGTATTCAATCCCGATGCAATTTCTGTCTTTCATCAACATTCTGATAGTCCACAGATTACAGAATGCCTCCAGATGTGCATCGGAAACTACTACTGGTCTTCCAGGGAACGATCAAAGCGTAGACTGTTTGAGACATTACTCGCATGGAGGAAAGTGTGCATGGTGACTGTTGTATTCAATCCCGATGCAATTTCTGTCTTTCATCAACATTCTGATAGTCCACAGATTACAGAATGCCTCCAGATGTGCATCGGAAACTACTACTGGTCTTCCAGGGAACGATCAAATCGTAGATTGTTTGAGACATAACTCCCGTGAAGGAAAGTGCGCATGGTGACTGTTGTATTCAATCCAGATGCAATTTCTGTGTTTCATCAACACTCTGATACTCCACAGATTACGGAATGCCTCCAGATGTGCAACGGAAACTACTACTGTTCTTCCAGGGAACGATGAAATCGTAGATTGTTTGAGACATAACTCCCGTGAAGGAAAGTGCGCATGGTGACTATTGTATTCAATCCCGATGCAATTTCTGTGTTTCATCAACACTCTGATAGTCCACAAATTACGGAATGCCTCCAGATGTTCATCGGAAACTACTACTGGTCTTCCAGGGAACGATCAAAGCGTGGAGTATTTGAGACTTTACTCCCATTGAGGAATGTGCGCATGGTGACTGTTCTATTCAATCCCGATGCAATTTCTTTGTTTCAACAACACACTGATAGTCCACAGAGTACAGAAAACCTCCAGATGTGCATCGGAAACTACTACTGCTCTTCCAGGGAACGTTCAAAGCGTAGACTGTTAGAGACATTACTCCCATGGAGGAAAGTGCGCATGGTGACTGTTGTATTCAATCCCGATGCAATTTCTGTGTTTCATCAACACTCTGATAGTCCACAAATTACAGAATGCCTCCAGATGTTCATCGGAAACTACTACTGGTCTTCCAGGGAACGATCAAAGCGTAGACTGTTTGAGAAATTACTTTTAAGGAGGAATGTGCGCATGGTGACTGTTGTATTCAATCCCGATGCAATTTCTGTGTTTCATCAACACTGTAACAGTCCACAGATTACAGAATGCCTCGAGATGTGCATCGGAAACTACTACTGGTCTTACAGGGGATTATCAAAGCATAGACTGTTTGTGAATTACTCCCATGGAGGAATGTGCGCATGGTGACTGTTGTATTCAATCCCGATGCAATTTCTGTGTTTCATCAACACTCTGATAGTCCACAGATTACCCAAAGCCGCCAGATGTTCATCGGAAACAACTACTGGTCTTCCAGGGAACGATCAAAGCGTAGACTGTTTGAGACATTACTACCATGGAGGAAAGTGCGCATGGTGATTTTGTATTAAATCCCGATGCAATTTCTGTGTTTCATCAACACTCTGATAGTCCACAAATTACAGAATGCCTCCAGATGTTCATCGGGAACTACTACTCGTCTTCCAGAGAACGATCAAAGCGTAGACTGTTTGAGACATTACTTTTATGGAGGAATGTGCGCATGGTGACTGTTGTATTCCATCCCGATGCAATTTCTGTGTTTCATCAACACTCTAATAGTCCTTAGATTACAGAATGCCTCCAGATGTGCATCGGAAACTACTACTGGTCTTCCAGGGAACGATCAAAGCGTAGACTGTTTGAGACATACCTCCATGGAGGAAAGTGAGCATGGTGACTGTTGTATTCAATCCCGATGCAATTTCTCTGTTTCATCAGCACTCTGATAGCCCACAGACAACAGAATGCCTCCAGATGTGCTTTGGAAACTAGTACTGCTCTTCCAGGTAACGAACAAAGCGTAAACTCGTTGAGACATTACTCCCATGGAGGAAAGTGTTCATGGTGACTGTTGTATTCAATCCATGCATTTTCTGTGTATCATCAGCTCTCTGATAGTCCACAAATAACAGAATGCCTCCAGATGTGCATCGGAAACTGTTACTGGTCTTCCAGGGAACGATCAAAGCGTAGACTGTTTGAGACATTACTACCATGGAGGAAAGTGCGCATGGTGACTGTTGTATTAAATCCCGATGCAATTTCTGTGTTTCATCATAACTCTGATAGTCCGCAAATTACAGAATGCCTCCAGATGTTCATCTGAAACTACTACTGGTCTTCCAGGGAACGATCAAAGCGTAGACTGTTTGAGACATTACTTTTATGGAGGAATGTGTGCATGGTGACTGTTGTATTCCATCCCGATGCAATATCTGTGTTTCATCAACACTATGATAATCCACAAATTACAGAATGCCTCCAGATGTGCATCGGAAACTACTACTGGTCTTCCAGGGAACGATCAAAGCGTAGACTGTTTGAGACATTACTCCCATGGAGGAAAGTGCGCATGGTGACTGTTGTATTCAATCCCGATGCAATTACTGTGTTTCATCAACACTCTGATAGTCTACACATTACAGAATTCCACCAGATGTGCATCGGTAACTACTACTGGTCTTCCAGGGAACGATCAAAGCGTAGACTGTTTGGGACATTACTTTTATGGAGGAATGTGCGCATGGTGAATGTTGTATTCAATCCCGGTGCAATTTCTGTGTTTCATCAACACTCTAATAGTCCACAGATTACAGAATGCATCGAGATGTGCATGGGAAACTACTACTGGTCTTACAGGGAACGATCAAAGCATAGACTGTTTGAGAATTACTCTCATGGAGGAAAGTGCGCATGGTGACTGTTGTATTCAATCCCGAAGAAATTTCTGTGTTTCATCAACACTCTGATAGGCCACAGATTACAGAATGCCTCCAGATGTGCATCGGAAACTACTACTTGTCTTCCAGGGAACGATCAAAGCGTAGACTGTTTGAGACATTACTCCCATGGGGGAAAGTGCGCATGGTGATTGTTGTATTCAATCCCGATGAAATTTCTGTGTTTCATCAACACTCTGATAGTCCACAGATGACAGAATGCCTCCAGATGTGCATCGGAAACTACTACTGGTCTTCCAGGGAACGATCAAAGCGTAGACTGTTTGGGACATTACTTTTATGGAGGAAAGTGCGCATGGTGATTGTTGTATTCAATCCTAATGCAATTTATGTGTGTCATCAACACTCTGATAGTCCACAGATTACAGATTGCATCCAGATGTGCTTCGGAAACTACTACTGCTCTTCCAGGGAACGATCAAAACGTAAACTCTTTGAGACATTACTCCCATGGAGGTAATTGCGCATCGTGACTGTTGTATTCAATCCCGATGCATTTTCTGTCATTCATCAACACTCTGATAGTCCACAGGTTACAGAATGCCTCCAGATGTGCATCGGAACCTACTACTGGTCTCCCTGGGAACGATCAAAGCGTAGACTGTTTGAGACATTATTCCCATGGAGGAAAGTGCGTATGGTGACTGTTGTATTCAATGGCGATGCAATTTCTGTGTTTCATCAACACTTTGATAGTCCACAGATTACAGAATACCACCAGACGTGCATCGGAAACTACTACTGGTCTTCCAAAGAACGATCAATGTTTAGACTGTTTGAGACATTACTCCGATGGAGGAAAGTGCGCATGGTGACTGTTTTATTCAATCCCGATGCAATTCCTGTGTTTCATCAGCACTCTGATACTCCACAGATTACAGAATGCCTCCAGATGTGCATCGGAAACTAATACTGGTCTTCCAGGGAACGAACAAAGCGTAGACTGTTTCAGACATTACTGCCATGGAGGAAACTGTGCATGGAGACTGTTGTATTCCATCCCGATGCAATTACTGTGTTTCATCAACACTCTGATAGTCCACAAATTACGGAATGCCTCCAGATGTTCATCGGAAACTACTACTGGTCTTCCAGGGAACGATCAAAGCGTGGAGTATTTGAGACTTTACTCCCATTGAGGAATGTGCGCATGGTGACTGTTCTATTCAATCCCGATGCAATTTCTTTGTTTCAACAACACACTGATAGTCCACAGAGTACAGAAAACCTCCAGATGTGCATCGGAAACTACTACTGCTCTTCCAGGGAACGATCAAAGCGTAGACTGTTAGAGACATTACTCCCATGGAGGAAAGTGCGCATGGTGACTGTTGTATTCAATCCCGATGCAATTTCTGTGTTTCATCAACACTCTGATAGTCCACAAATTACAGAATGCCTCCAGATGTTCATCGGAAACAACTACTGGTCTTCCAGGGAACGATCAAAGCGTAGACTGTTTGAGAAATTACTTTTAAGGAGGAATGTGCGCATGGTGACTGTTGTATTCAATCCCGATGCAATTTCTGTGTTTCATCAACACTGTAACAGTCCACAGATTACAGAATGCCTCGAGATGTGCATCGGAAACTACTACTGGTCTTACAGGGGATTATCAAAGCATAGACTGTTTGTGAATTACTCCCATGGAGGAATGTGCGCATGGTGAGTGTTGTATTAAATCGCGATGCTATTTCTGTGTTTCATCAAAACTCTGATAGTCCTCAGATTACAGAATGCCTCCAGATGTGCATCGGAAACTACTACTGGTCTTCCAGGGAACGAGCAAAGCGTAGACTGTTTCAGACATACCTCCCGTGGAGGAAAGTGCGCATGATGACTGTTGTATTCAATCCCGATGCAATTTCTGTGTTTCATCAACACTCTGATAGTCCACAGATTACCCAAAGCCGCCAGATGTTCATCGGAAACAACTACTGGTCTTCCAGGGAACGATCAAAGCGTAGATTGTTTGAGACATTACTACCATGAAGGAAAGTGCGCATGGTGATTTTGTATTAAATCCCGATGCAATTTCTGTGTTTAAACAACACTCTGATAGTCCACAAATTACAGAATGCCTCCAGATGTTCATCGGAAACTACTACTGGTCTTCCAGAGAACGATCAAAGCGTAGACTGTTTGAGACATTACTTTTATGGAGGAATGTGCGCATGGTGACTGTTGTATTCCATCGCGATGCTATTTCTGTGTTTCATCAAAACTCTGATAGTCCTCAGATTACAGAATGCCTCCAGATGTGCATCGGAAACTACTACTGGTCTTCCAGGGAACGAGCAAAGCGTAGACTGTTTCAGACATACCTCCCGTGGAGGAAAGTGCGCATGATGACTGTTGTATTCAATCCCGATGCAATTTCTGTGTTTCATCAACACTCTGATAGTCCACAGATTACCCAAAGCCGCCAGATGTTCATCGGAAACAACTACTGGTCTTCCAGGGAACGATCAAAGCGTAGATTGTTTGAGACATTACTACCATGGAGGAAAGTGCGCATGGTGATTTTGTATTAAATCCCGATGCAATTTCTGTGTTTCAACAACACTCTGATAGTCCACAAATTACAGAATGCCTCCAGATGTTCATCGGAAACTACTACTGGTCTTCCAGAGAACGATCAAAACGTAGACTGTTTGAGACATTACTTTTATGGAGGAAAGTGACCATGGTGACTGTTGTATTCAATCCCGATGCAATTTCTCTGTTTCATCAGCACTCTGATAGCCCACAGACAACAGAATGCCTCCAGATGTGCTTTGGAAACTACTACTGCTCTTCCAGGTAACGATCAAAGCGTAAACTCGTTGAGACATTACTCCCATGGAGGAAAGTGTTCATGGTGACTGTTGTATTCAATCCATGCATTTTCTGTGTTTCATCAGCTCTCTGATAGTCCACAAATAACAGAATGCCTCCAGATGTGCATCGGAAACTGTTACTGGTCTTCCAGGGAACGATCAAAGCGTAGACTGTTTGAGACATTACTACCATGGAGGAAAGTGCGCATGGTGACTGTTGTATTAAATCCCGATGCAATTTCTGTGTTTCATCATAACTCTGATAGTCCACAAATTACAGAATGCCTCCAGATGTTCATCTGAAACTACTACTGGTCTTCCAGGGAACGATCAAAGCGTAGACTGTTTGAGACATTACTTTTATGGAGGAATGTGCGCATGGTGACTTTTGTATTCCATCCCGATGCAATATCTGTGTTTCATCAACACTATGATAGTCCACAAATTACAGAATGCCTCCAGATGTGCATCGGAAACTACTACTGGTCTTCCAGGGAACGATCAAAGCGTAAACTGTTTGAGACATTACTCCCATGGAGGAAAGTGCGCATGGTGACTGTTGTATTCAATCCCGATGCAGTTACTGTGTTTCATCAACACTCTGATAGTCTACACATTACAGAATTCCACCAGATGTGCATCGGTAACTACTACTGGTCTTCCAGGGAACGATCAAAGCGTAGACTGTTTGGGACATTACTTTTATGGAGGAATGTGCGCATGGTGAATGTTGTATTCAATCCCGGTGCAATTTCTGTGTTTCATCAACACTCTAATAGTCCACAGATTACAGAATGCATCCAGATGTGCATCGGAAACTAATACTGGTCTTCCAGGGAACGATCAAAACGTAAACTCTTTGAGACATTACTCCCATGGAGGTAATTGCGCATCGTGACTGTTGTATTCAATCCCGATGCATTTTCTGTCTTTCATCAACTCTCTGATAGTCCACAGGTTACAGAATGCCTCCAGATGTGCATCGGAACCTACTACTGGTCTCCCTGGGAACGATCAAAGCGTAGACTGTTTGAGACATTATTCCCATGGAGGAAAGTGCGTATGGTGACTGTTGTATTCATTCGCGATGCAATTTCTGTGTTTCATCAACACTTTGATAGTCCACAGATTACAGAATACCACCAGACGTGCATCGGAAACTACTACTGGTCTTCCAAAGAACGATCAATGTTTAGACTGTTTGAGACATTACTCCGATGGAGGAAAGTGCGCATGGTGACTGTTTTATTCAATCCCGATGCAATTCCTGTGTTTCATCAGCACTCTGATACTCCACAGATTACAGAATGCCTCCAGATGTGCATCGGAAACTAATACTGGTCTTCCAAGGAACATTGAAAGCGTAGACTGTTAGCGACATTACTCCCATGGATGAAAGTGCGCATGGTGACTGTTGTATTCAATCCCGATGCAATTTTTTGTTTCATCAACACTCTGATAGTCCACAAATTACAGAATGCCTCCAGATGTTCATCGGAAACTACTACTGGTCTTCCAGAGAACGATCAAAGCGTAGACTGTTTGAGACATTACTTTTATGGAGGAATGTGCGCATGGTGACTGTTGTATTCCATCCCGATGCAATTTCTGTGTTTCATCAACACTCTTATATTTAACAGATTACAGAATGCCTCCCGATGTGCACCGGAAACTACTACTGGTCTTCCAGGAAACGATCAAAGCGTAGACTGTTTGAGACATTACTTTTATGGAGGAATGTGCGTATGGTGATTGTTGTATTCAATCCCGATGAAATTTCTGTGTTTCATCAACACTCTGATAGTCCACAGATAATAGAATGCCTCCAGATGTGCATCGCAAACTACTACTGGTCATCCAAGGAACGATCAGAGCGTAAACTTACTGAGACATTACTCCCATGGAGGAAAGTGCGCATGGTGACTGTTGTATTCAATCCCGATGCAATTTCTGTCTTTCATCAACATTCTGATAGTCCACAGATTACAGAATGCCTCCAGATGTGCATCGGAAACTACTACTGGTCTTCCAGGGAACGATCAAAGCGTAGACTGTTTGAGACATTACTCGCATGGAGGAAAGTGTTCATGGTGACAGTTGTATTCAATCCCGATGCAATTTCTGTCTTTCATCAACATTCTGATAGTCCACAGATTACAGAATGCCTCCAGATGTGCATCGGAAACTACTACTGGTCTTCCAGGGAACGATCAAATCGTAGATTGTTTGAGACATAACTCCCGTGAAGGAAAGTGCGCATGGTGACTGTAGTATTCAATCCAGATGCAATTTCTGTGTTTCATCAACACTCTGATACTCCACAGATAACGGAATGCCTCCAGATGTGCATCGGAAACTACTACTGGTCTTCCAGGGAACGATCAAAGCGTAGACTGCTTGAGACATTACTCCCATGGAGGAAAGTGCGCATGGTGACTGTTGTATTCAATCCTGATGCAATTACTGTGTTTTATCAACACTTTGATAGTCTACATATTACAGAATGCCACCAGATGTGCATCGGAAACTACTACTGTTCTTCCAGGGAACGATGAAATCGTAGATTGTTTGAGACACAATTCCCGTGAAGAAAAGTGCGCATGGTGACTATTGTATTCAATCCCGATGCAATTTCTGTGTTTCATCAACACTCTGATAGTCCACAAATTACGGAATGCCTCCAGATGTTCATCGGAAACTACTACTGGTCTTCCAGGGAACGATCAAAGCGTGGAGTATTTGAGACTTTACTCCCATTGAGGAATGTGCGCATGGTGACTGTTCTATTCAATCCCGATGCAATTTCTTTGTTTCAACAACACACTGATAGTCCACAGAGTACAGAAAACCTCCAGATGTGCATCGGAAACTACTACTGCTCTTCCAGGGAACGTTCAAAGCGTAGACTGTTAGAGACATTACTCCCATGGAGGAAAGTGCGCATGGTGACTGTTGTATTCAATCCCGATGCAATTTCTGTGTTTCATCAACACTCTGATAGTCCACAAATTACAGAATGCCTCCAGATGTTCATCGGAAACTACTACTGGTCTTCCAGGGAACGATCAAAGCGTAGACTGTTTGAGAAATTACTTTTAAGGAGGAATGTGCGCATGGTGGCTGTTGTATTCAATCCCGATGCAATTTCTGTGTTTCATCAACACTGTAACAGTCCACAGATTACAGAATGCCTCGAGATGTGCATCGGAAACTACTACTGGTCTTACAGGGGATTATCAAAGCATAGACTGTTTGTGAATTACTCCCATGGAGGAATGTGCGCATGGTGACTGTTGTATTAAATCGCGATGCTATTTCTGTGTTTCATCAAAACTCTGATAGTCCTCAGATTACAGAATGCCTCCAGATGTGCATCGGAAACTACTACTGGTCTTCCAGGGAACGAGCAAAGCGTAGACTGTTTCAGACATACCTCTCATGGAGGAAAGTGCGCATGATGACTGTTGTATTCAATCCCGATGCAATTTCTGTGTTTCATCAACACTCTGATAGTCCACAGATTACCCAAAGCCGCCAGATGTTCATCGGAAACAACTACTGGTCTTCCAGGGAACGATCAAAGCGTAGACTGTTTGAGACATTACTACCATGGAGGAAAGTGCGCATGGTGATTTTGTATTAAATCCCGATGCAATTTCTGTGTTTCATCAACACTCTGATAGTCCACAAATTACAGAATGCCTCCAGATGTTCATCGGAAACTACTACTGGTCTTCCAGAGAACGATCAAAGCGTAGACTGTTTGAGACATTACTTTTATGGAGGAATGTGCGCATGGTGACTGTTGTATTCCATCCCGATACAATTTCTGTGTTTCATCAACACTTTAATAGTCCTTAGATTACAGAATGCCTCCAGATGTGCATCGGAAACTACTACTGGTCTTCCAGGGAACGATCAAAGCGTAGACTGTTTGAGACATACCTCCATGGAGGAAAGTGAGCATGGTGACTGTTGTATTCAATCCCGATGCAATTTCTCTGTTTCATCAGCACTCTGATAGCCCACAGACAACAGAATGCCTCCAGATGTGCTTTGTAAACTACTACTGCTCTTCCAGGTAACGATCAAAGCGTAAACTCGTTGAGACAATACTCCCATGGAGGAAAGTGTTCTTGGTGACTGTTGTATTCAATCCATGCATTTTCTGTGTTTCATCAGCTCTCTGATAGTCCACAAATAACAGAATGCCTCCAGATGTGCATCGGAAACTGTTACTGGTCTTCCAGGGAACGATCAAAGCGTAGACTGTTTGAGACATTACTACCATGGAGGAAAGTGCGCATGGTGACTGTTGTATTAAATCCCGATGCAATTTCTGTGTTTCATCATAACTCTGATAGTCCACAAATTACAGAATGCCTCCAGATGTTCATCTGAAACTACTACTGGTCTTCCAGAGAACGATCAAACCGTAGACTGTTTGAGACATTACTTTTATGGAGGGATGTGCGCATGGTGACTGTTGTATTCCATCCCGATGCAATATCTGTGTTTCATCAACACTATGATAGTCCACAAATTACAGAATGCCTCCAGATGTGCATCGGAAACTACTACTGGTCTTCCAGGGAACGATCAAAGCGTAGACTGTTTGAGACATTACTCCCATGGAGGAAAGTGCGCATGGTGACTGTTGTATTCAATCCCGATGCAATTACTGTGTTTCATCAACACTCTGATAGTCTACACATTACAGATTTCCACCAGATGTGCATCGGTAACTACTACTGGTCTTCCAGGGAACGATCAAAGCGTAGACTGTTTCGGACATTACTTTTATGGAGGAATGTGCGCATGGTGAATGTTGTATTCAATCCCGGTGCAATTTCTGTGTTTCATCAACACTCTAATAGTCCACAGATTACAGAATGCATCGAGATGTGCATGGGAAACTACTACTGGTCTTACAGGGAACGATCAAAGCATAGACTGTTTGAGAATTACTCTCATGGAGGAAAGTGCGCATGGTGACTGTTGTATTCAATCCCGAAGAAATTTCTGTGTTTCATCAACACTCTGATAGGCCACAGATTACAGAATGCCTCCAGATGTGCATCGGAAACTACTACTTGTCTTCCAGAGAACGATCAAAGCGTAGACTGTTTGAGACATTACTCCCATGGGGGAAAGTGCGCATGGTGATTGTTGTATTCAATCCCGATGCAATTTCTGTGTTTCATCAACACTCTGATAGTCCACAGATGACAGAATGCCTCCAGATGTGCATCGGAAACTACTACTGGTCTTCCAGGGAACGATCAAAGCGTAGAATGTTTGGGACATTACTCCCATGGAGGTAAGTGCGCATGGTGATTGTTGTATTCAATCCTAATGCAATTTATGTGTGTCATCAACACTCTGATAGTCCACAGATTACAGAATGCATACAGATGTGCTTCGGAAACTACAACTGGTCTTCCAGGGAACGATCAAAACGTAAACTCTTTGAGACATTACTCCCATGGAGGTAATTGCGCATCGTGACTGTTGTATTCAATCCCGATGCATTTTCTGTCTTTCATCAACACTCTGATAGTCCACAGGTTACAGAATGCCTCCAGATGTGCATCGGAACCTACTGCTGGTCTCCCTGGGAACGATCAAAGCATAGACTGTTTGAGACATTATTCCCATGGAGGAAAGTGCGTATGGTGACTGTTGTATTCAATCGCGATGCAATTTCTGTGTTTCATCAACACTTTGATAGTCCACAGATTGCAGAATACCACCAGACGTGCATCGGAAACTACTACTGGTCTTCCAAAGAACGATCAATGTTTAGACTGTTTGAGACATTACTCCGATGGAGGAAAGTGCGCATGGTGACTGTTTTATTCCATCCCGATGCAATTTCTGTGTTTCATCAACACTCTTATATTTAACAGATGACAGAATGCCTCCCGATGTGCACCGGAAACTACTACTGGTCTTCCAGGTAACGATCAAAGCGTAGACTGTTTGAGACATTACTTTTATGGAGGAATGTGCGTATGGTGATTGTTGTATTCAATCCAGATGAAATTTCTGTGTTTCATCAACACTCTGATAGTCCACAGATTACAGAATGCCTCCAGATGTGCATCGGAAACTACTACTGGTCTTCCAGGGAACGATCAAATCGTAGATTGTTTGAGACATAACTCCCGTGAAGGAAAGTGCGCATGGTGACTGTTGTATTCAATGCAGATGCAATTTCTGTGTTTCATCAACACTCTGATACTCCACAGATTACGGAATGCCTCCAGATGTGCATCGGAAACTACTACTGGTCTTCCAGGGAACGATCAAAGCGTAGACTGCTTGAGACATTACTCCCATGGAGAAAAGTGCGCATGGTGAGTGTTGTATTCAATCCTGATGCAATTACTGTGTTTTATCAACACTTTGATAGTCTACACATTACAGAATGCCACCAGATGTGCATCGGGAACTACTACTGTTCATCCAGGGAACGATGAAATCGTAGATTGTTTGAGACATAACTCCTGTGAAGGAAAGTGCGCATGGTGACTGTTCTATTCAATCCCGATGTAATTTCTGTGTTTCATCAACACTGTGATAGTCCTCAAATTACAGAATGCCTCCAGATGTTCATCGGACACTACTACTGGTCATCCAGGAAACGATCAAAGCGTAGACTGTTTGAGACATTACTTTTATGGAGGAATGTGTGCATGGTGACTGTTGTATTCATCCCGATGCAATTACTGTGTTTCATCAACACTCTGATAGTCTACACATTACAGAATGCGACCAGATGTGCATCGGAAACTACTACTGGTCTTCCAGGGAACAATCAAAGCGTAGATGGTTTGGGAAAATACTGCCGTGGAGGAATGTGCGCATGGTGAGTGTTGTATTCATTCCCGATGCAATTTCTGTGTTTCATCAATACTCTAATAGTCCACAGATAACAGAATGCCTCCAGATGTGCATCGGAAACTATTACTGGACTTCCAGGGAACGATCAAAGCGTAAACTTACTGAGACATTACTCCCATGGAGGAAAGTGCGCATGGTGACTGTTGTATTCAATCCTGATGCAATTACTGTGTTTTATCAACACTTTGATAGTCTACACATTACAGAATGCCAGCAGATGTGCATCGGAAACTACTACTGGTCTTCCAGGGAACGATCAAATCGTAGATTGTTTGAGACATAACTCCCGTGAAGGAAAGTGCGCATGGTGACTGTTGTATTCAATCCAGATGCAATTTCTGTGTTTCATCAACACTCTGATACTCCACAGATTACGGAATGCCTCCAGATGTGCATCGGAAACTACTACTGGTCTTCCAGGGAACGATCAAAGCGTAGACTGTTAGAGACATTACTCCCATGGAGGAAAGTGCACATGGTGATTGTTGTATTCAATCCCGATGCTATTTCTGTGTTTCATCAACACTCTGATAGTCCACAGATTACAGAATACGACCAGACGTGCATCGGAAACTACTACTGGTCTTCCAAAGAACGATCAAAGTTTAGACTGTTTAAGCCATTACTCCCATGGAGGAAAGTGCGCATGGTGACTGTTTTATTCAATCCCGATGCAATTCCTTTGTTTCATCAGCACTCTGATACTCCACAGATTACAGAATGCCTCCAGATGTGCATCGGAAACCACTACTGGTCTTCCAGGAAACGAACAAAGCGTAGACTGTTTCAGACATTACTGCCATGGAGGAAACTGCGCATGGAGACTGTTGTATACAATCCCGATTCAATTTCTGTGTTTCATCAACACTCTTATAGTCTACACATTACAGAATGCCACCAGATGTGCATCGGAAACTACTACTGGTCTTCCAGGGAACGATCAAATCGTAGATTGTTTGACACATAACTCCCGTGAAGGAAAGTGCGCATGGTGACTGTTTTATTCAATCCCGATGCAATTTCTGTGTTTCATCAACACTCTGATAGTCCACTAATTACAGAATGCCTCCAGATGTTCATCGGACACTACTACTGGTCTTCCAGGGAACGATCAAAGCGTAGACTGCTTGAGACATTACTCCCATGGAGGAAAGTGCGCATGGTGACTGTTGTATTCAATCCTGATGCAATTACTGTGTTTTATCAACACTTTGATAGTCTACACATTACAGAATGCCACCAGATGTGCATCGGGAACTACTACTGTTCATCCAGGGAACGATGAAATCGTAGATTGTTTGAGACATAACTCCCGTGAAGGAAAGTGCGCATGGTGACTGTTCTATTCAATCCCGATGTAATTTCTGTGTTTCATCAACACTGTGATAGTCCTCAAATTACAGAATGCCTCCAGATGTTCATCGGACACTACTACTGGTCATCCAGGAAACGATCAAAGCGTAGACTGTTTGAGACATTACTTTTATGGAGGAATGTGTGCATGGTGACTGTTGTATTCATCCCGATGCAATTACTGTGTTTCATCAACACTCTGATAGTCTACACATTACAGAATGCGACCAGATGTGCATCGGAAACTACTACTGGTCTTCCAGGGAACGATCAAAGCGTAGATGGTTTGGGAAAATACTGCCGTGGAGGAATGTGCGCATGGTGAGTGTTGTATTCATTCCCGATGCAATTTCTGTGTTTCATCAATACTCTAATAGTCCACAGATAACAGAATGCCTCCAGATGTGCATCGGAAACTACTACTGGACTTCCAGGGAACGATCAAAGCGTAAACTTACTGAGACATTACTCCCATGGAGGAAAGTGCGCATGGTGACTGTTGTATTCAATCTTGATGCAATTACTGTGTTTTATCAACACTTTGATAGTCTACACATTACAGAATGCCAGCAGATGTGCATCGGAAACTACTACTGGTCTTCCAGGGAACGATCAAATCGTAGATTGTTTGAGACATAACTCCCGTGAAGGAAAGTGCGCATGGTGACTGTTGTATTCAATCCAGATGCAATTTCTGTGTTTCATCAACACTCTGATACTCCACAGATTACGGAATGCCTCCAGATGTGCATCGAAAACTACTACTGGTCTTCCAGGGAACGATCAAAGCGTAGACTGTTAGAGACATTACTCCCATGGAGGAAAGTGCACATGGTGATTGTTGTATTCAATCCCGATGCTATTTCTGTGTTTCATCAACACTCTGATAGTCCACAGATTACAGAATACGACCAGACGTGCATCGGAAACTACTACTGGTCTTCCAAAGAACGATCAAAGTTTAGACTGTTTAAGCCATTACTCCCATGGAGGAAAGTGCGCATGGTGACTGTTTTATTCAATCCCGATGCAATTCCTGTGTTTCATCAGCACTCTGATACTCCACAGATTACAGAATGCCTCCAGATGTGCATCGGAAACCACTACTGGTCTTCCAGGAAACGAACAAAGCGTACACTGTTTCAGACACTACTGCCATGGAGGAAACTGCGCATGGAGACTGTTGTATACAATCCCGATTCAATTTCTGTGTTTCATCAACACTCTTATAGTCTACACATTACAGAATGCCACCAGATGTGCATCGGAAACTACTACTGGTCTTCCAGAGAACGATCAAATCGTAGATTGTTTGACACATAACTACCGTGAAGGAAAGTGCGCATGGTGACTGTTTTATTAAATCCCGATGCAATTTCTGTGTTTCATCAACACTCTGATAGTCCACTAATTACAGAATGCCTCCAGATGTTCATCGGACACTACTACTGGTCTTCCAGGAAACGATCAAAGTGTAGACTGTTTGAGACATTACTTTTATGGAGGAATGTCTGCATATTGACTGTTGTTTTCAATCCCGATGCAATTTCTGTGTTTCATCAACACTCGTATAGTTAACAGATTACAGAATGCCTCCCGATGTGCATCGGAAACTACTACTGGTCTTCCAGGTAACGATCAAGGCGTAGACTGTTTGAGACATTACTTTTATGGAGGAATGTGCGTATGGTGATTGTTGTATTCAATCCCGATGCAATTTCTGTGTTTCATCAACACTCTGATAGTTTACAGATAACAGAATGACTCCAGATGTGCATCGGAAACTACTACTGGTCTTCCAGGGAACGATCAAAGCGTAGACTGTTTGAGACATTACTCCCATGGAGGAAAGTGTGCATGGTGATTGTTGTATTCAATCCCGATTCAATTTCTGTCTTTCATCAACATTCTGATAGTCCACAGATTACAGAATGCCTCCAGATGTGCATCGGAAACTACTACTGGTCATCCAGGGAACGTTCAAAGCGTAGACTGCTTGAGACATTACTCCCATGGAGGAAAGTTCGCATGGTGACTGTTGTATTCAATCCTGATGCAATTACTTTGTTTTATCAACACTTTGATAGTCTACACATTACAGAATGCCACCAGATGTGCATCGGAAACTACTGTTTTTCCAGGGAACGATCAAATCGTAGATTGTTTGAGACATAACTCCCGTGAAGGAAAGTGCGCATGGTGACTGTTGTATTCAATCCCGATGCAATTTCTGTGTTTCATCAACACTCTGATAGTCCACAAATTACAGAATGCCTCCAGATGTTCATCGGACACTACTACTGGTCTTCCAGGAAACGATCAAAGCGTAGACTGTTTGAGACATTACTTTTATGGAGGAATGTGTGCATGGTGACTGTTGTATTCAATCCCGATGCAATTACTGTGTTTCATCAACTCTCTGATAGTCTACACATTACAGAATGCGACCAGATGTGCATCGGAAGCTACTACTGGTCTTCCAGGGAACGATCAAAGCGTATATGGTTTGAGAAAATACTGCCGTGGAGGAATGTGCGCATGATGAGTGTTGTATTCAATCCCGATGCAATTTCTGTGTTTCATCAATACTCTAATAGTCCACAGATAACAGAATGCCTCCAGATGTGCATCGGAAACTACTACTGGTCTTCCAGGGAACGATCAAAGCGTAAACTCTTTGAGACATTACTCCCATGGAGGAAAGTGCGCATGGTGACTGTTGTATTCAATCCTGATGCAATTACTGTGTTTTATCAACACTTTGATAGTTTACACATTACAGAATGCCACCAGATGAGCATCAGAAACTACTACTGGTCTCCCAGGGAACGATCAAATCGTAGAATGTTTGGGACATTTCTCCCATGGAGGAAAGTGCGCATAGCGATTGTTGTATTCAATCCTGATGCAATTTCTGTGTGTCATCAACACTCTGATAGTCCACAGATTACAGAATGCATCCAGATGTGCATCGTAAACTACTACTGGTCTTACAGGGAACGATCAAACCGTAAACTCTTTGAGACATTACTCCCATGGAGGTAATTGCGCATCGTGACTGTTGTATTCAATCCCGATGCATTTTCTGTCTTTCATCAACACTCTGATAGTCCACAGGTTACAGAATGCCTCCAGATGTGCATCGGAACCTACTACTGGTCTCCCTGGGAACGATCAAAGCGTAGACTCTTTGAGACATTATTCCCATGGAGGAAACTGCGTATGGTGACTGTTGTATTCAATCGCGATGCAATTTCTGTGTTTCATCAACACTTTGATAGTCCACAGATTACAGAATACCACCAGACGTGCATCGGAAACTACTACTGGTCTTCTAAAGAACGATCAAAGTTTAGACTGTTTGAGACATTACTCCCATGGAGGAAAGTGCGCATGGTGACTGTTTTATTCAATCCCGATGCAATTCCTGTGTTTTATCAGCACTCTGATACTCCACAGATTACAGAATGCCTCCAGATGTGCATCGGAAACTACTACTGGTCTTCCAGGGAACGAACAAAGCGTAGACTGTTCCGGACATTACTGCCATGGAGGAAACTGCGCATGGAGACTGTTGTATCCAATCCCGATGCAACTTCTGTGTTTCATCAACACTCTTATAGTTAACAGATTACAGAATGCCTCCCGATGTGATACGGAAACTACTACTGGTCTTCCAGGGAACGATCAAAGCGTAGACTGTTTGAGACATTACTTTTATGGAGGAATGTGCGTATGGTGATTGTTGTATTCAATTCCGATGCAATTTCTGTGTTTCATCAACACTCTGATAGTCCACAGATAACAGAATGCCTCCAGATTTGCAACGGAAACTACTACTGGTCATCCAGGGAACGATCAAAGCGTAAACTTACTGAGACATTACTCCCATGGAGGAAAGTGCGCATGGTGACTGTTGTATTCAATCCCGATGCAATTTCTGTCTTTCATCAACATTCTGATAGTCCACAGATTACAGAATACCTCCAGATGTGCATCGGAAACTACTACTGGTCTTCCAGGGAACGATCAAAGCGTAGACTGTTTGAGACATTACTCCCATGGAGGAAAGTGCGCATGGTGACTGTTGTATTCAATCCTGATGCAATTACTGTGTTTTATCAACACTTTGATAGTCTACACATTACAGAATGCCACCAGATGTGCATCGGAAACTACTACTGGTCTTATAGGGAACGATCAAATCGTAGATTGTTTGAGACATAACTCCCGTGAAGGAAAGTGCGCATGGTGACTGTTGTATTCAATCCCGATGCAATTTCTGTGTTTCATCAACATTCTGATAGTCCACAAATTACAGAATGCCTCCAGATGTTCATCGGACACTACTACTGGTCTTCCAGGAAACGATCAAAGCGTAGACTGTTTGAGACATTACTTTTATGGAGGAATGTGTGCATGGTGACTGTTGTATTCAATCCCGATGCAATTACTGTGTTTCATCAACACTCTGATAGTCTACACATTACAGAATGCGACCAGATATGCATCGGAAACTACTACTGGTCTTCCAGGGAACGATTAAAGCGTAGATGGTTTGAGAAAATACTGCCGTGGAGGACAGTGCGCATGGTGAGTGTTGTATTCAATCCCGATGCAATTTCTGTGTTTCATCAACACTCTAATAGTCCACAGATAACAGAATGCCTCAAGATGTGCATCGGAAACTACTACTGGTCTTCCAGGGAACGATCAAAGCGTAAACTCTTTGAGACACTACTCCCATGGAGGAAAGTGCGCATGGTAACGGTTGTATTCAATCCTGATGCAATTACTGTGTTTTATCAACACTTTGAAAGTCTACACATTACAGAATGCCACCAGATGTGCATCGGAAACTGCTACTGGTTTTCCAGGGAACGATCAAATCGTAGAATGTTTGAGACATAACTCCCGTGAAGGAAAGTGCGCATGGTGACTGTTGTATTCAATCCAGATGCAATTTCTGTGTTTCATCAAAACTCTGATACTCCACAGATTACAGAATGCCTCCAGATGTGCATCGGAAACTGCTACTGGTCTTCCAGGGAACGATCAAATCGTAGATTGTTTGAGACATAAATCCCGTGCAGGAAAGTGCGCATGGTGACTGTTGTATTCAATCCCGATGCAATTTCTGTGTTTCATCAACACTCTGATACTCCACAATTTACAGAATGCCTCCAGATGTTCATCGGACACTACTACGGGTCTTCCAGGAAACGATCAAAGCGTAGACTGTTTGAGACATTACTTTTATGGAGGAATGTGTGCATGGCGACTGTTGTATTCAATCCCGATGCAATTACTGTGTTTCATCAACACTCTGATAGTCTACACATTACGGAATGCGACCAGATGTGCATCGGAAACTACTACTGGTCTTCCAGGGAACGATCAAAGCGTAGATGGTTTGAGAAAATACTGCCGTGGAGGAAAGTGCGCATGGTGAGTGTTGTATTCAATCCCGATGCCATTTCTGAGTTTCATCAACACTCTAATAGTCCACAGATAACAGAATGCCTCCAGATGTGCATCGGAAACTACTACTGGTCTTCCAGGGAACGATCAAAGCGTAAACTCTTTGAGACATTACTCCCATGGAGGAGAGTGCGCATATTGACTGTTGTATTCAATCCCTATGCAATTTCTGTGTTTCATCAACACTCTGATAGTCCACAGATTACAGAATGCCATCAGATGTGCATCGGAAACTACTACTGGTCTTATAGGGAACGATCAAAGCGTAGACTGTTTGAGAATTACTCCCATGGAGGAAAGTGCGCATGGTGACTGTTGTACTCAATCCCGATGTAATTTCAGTGTTTCATCAACACTCTGATAGTCCACAGATTACAGAATGCCTCCAGTTGTGCATCGGAAACTACTACTGGTGTCCAGGGAACGATCAAAGCGTAGACTGTTTGAGACATTGCTTTTATGGAGGAATGTGCGCATGGTGATTGTTGTATTCAATCCCGATGTTATTTCTGTGTTTCATCAACACTCTGATAGTCCACAGATAACAGAATGCCTCCAGATGTGCATCGGAAACTACTACTGGTCTTCCAGGGAACGATCAAAACGTAGACTCTTTGAGACATTACTCCCATGGAGGAAATTGCGCATCGTGACTGTTGTAATCAATCCCGATGCATTTTCTGTCTTTCATCAACACTTTCATAGTCCACACGTTACAGAATGCCTCCAGATGTGCATCGGAAACTACTACTGGTCTTCCAGTGAACGGATGAAACGTAGACTCTTTGAGACATTACCCCCATGGAGGAAAGTGCGCATGGTGACTGTTGTATTCAATCCCGATGCAATTTCTGTCTTTCATCAACACTCTGAAAGTCCACAGATTACAGAATGCCACGAGATGTGTATCGGAAACTACTACTGGTCTTCCAGGGAACGATCAAAGCGTAGACTCTTTCAGACATTACCTCCATGGTGGAAAGTGCGGAAGGTGACTGTTGTATTCAATACCGATGCAATTTCTGTGTTTCATCAACACTCTGATAGTCCACGGATTACAGAATGCCACCAGATGTTCATCGGAAACTACTACTGGTCTTCCAGGGAACGATCAAAGCGTAGACTGTTTGAGACATACCTCCCGTGGAAGAAAGTGCGCATGGTGACTGTTGTATTCAATCCCGATGCAATTTCTGTGTTTCATCAACACTCTGATAGTCCACAGTTTACAGAATGCCATCAGATGTGCATCGGAAACTACTACTGGTCTTCCAGGGAACGATCGCGCCGTAGACTGTTTGAGAATTACTCCCATGGAGGAAAGTGCGCATGGTGACTGTTGTATTCAATCCCGATGTAATTTCAGTGTTTAATCAACACTCTGATACTCCGCAGATTACAGAATGCCTCCAGATGTGCATCGGAAAGTACTACTTGTCTTCCAGGGAACGATCAAAGCGTAGACTGTTTGAGACATTACTAACATAGAGGAAAGTGCGCATGGTGACTGTTGTATTCAATCCCCATGCAATTTCTGTGTTTCATCAACACTCTGATAGTCCACAGATTACAGAATGCCTCCAGATTTGCATAGGAAACTACTACTGGTCTTCCAGGGAACGATCAAAGCGTAGACTGTTTGGGACACTACTCCTATGGAGGAAAGTGCGCATGGTGATTGTTGTATTCAATCCTGATGCAATTTCTGTGAGTCATCAACACTCTGGTATTCCACAGATTACAGAATGCCACCAGATGTTCATCGAAAACTACTACTGGTCTTCCAGGGAACGATCAAAACATAAACTCTTTGAGACATTACTCCCATGAAGGAAATTGCGCATCGTGACTGTTGTATTCAATCCCGATGCATTTTCTGTCTTTCATCAACACTCTGATAGTCCACAAGTTACAGAATGACTCCAGATGTGCATCGGAACCTACTACTGGTCTTCGTGGGAACGATCAAAGCGTAGACTGTTTGAGACATTATTCCCATCGAGTAAAGTGCGCATGGTGACTGTTGTATTCAATCCCGATGCAATTTCTGTGTTTCATCAACACTTAGATAGTCCACAGATATCAGAATATCACCAGACGTGCATCGGAAACTACTACTGGTCTTCCAAAGAACGATCAAAGCTTAGACTGTTTGAGACATTACTCCCATGGAGGAAAGTGCGCATGGTGACTGTTGTATTCAATCCCGATGCAATTTCTGTGTTTCATCAACACTATGATACTCCACAGATTGCAGGATGCCTCCAGATGTGCATCGGAAACTACTACTGGTCTTCCAGGGAACGATCAAAGCGTAGACTGTTTGAGACATTACTGCCATGGAGGAAAGTGCGCATGGTGGCTGTTGTATTCAATCCCGATGCAATTTCTGTGTTTCATCAAAACTCTGATAGTCCACAGATTACAGAATGCCTCCAGATGTGCAACGGAAACTACTTCCGGTCTTCCAGGAAACGATCAAAGCGTGGACTGTTTGAGACATTACTTTTATGGAGGAATGTGCGCATGGTGATTCTTGTATTCAATCCCGATGCAATTTCTGTGTTTCATCAACACTCTGATAGTCTACACATTACAGAATGCGACCAGATGTGCATCGGAAACTACTACTGGTCTTCCAGGGAACGATCAAATCGTACATTGTATGAGACATAACTCCCGTGAAGGAAAGTGCGCATGGTGACTGTTGTATTCAATCCCGATGCAATTTGTGTGTTTCATCAACATTCTGATAGTCCACAAATTACAGAATGCCTCCAGATGTGCAACGGAAACTACTTCCGGTCTTCCAGGAAACGATCAAAGCGTGGACTGTTTGAGACATTACTTTTATGGAGGAATGTGCGCATGGTGATTGTTGTATTCAATCCCGATGCAATTTCTGTGTTTCATCAACACTCTGATAGTCCACAGATAACAGAATGCCTCCAGATGTGCATCGGAAACTACTACTGGTCATCCAATGTACGATCAAAGCGTAAGCTCTTTGCGACATTACTCCCATGGAGGAAAGTGCGCATGGTGACTGTTGTATTCAATCCCGATGCAATTTCTGTCTTTCATCAACATTCTGATAGTCCACAGATAACAGAATGCCTCCAGATGTGCATCGGAAACTACTACTGGTCTTCCAGGGAACGATCAAAGCGTAGACTGTTTTAAACATTACTCCCATGGAGGAAAGTGCGCATGGTGACTGTTTTATTCAATCCAGATGCAATTTCTGTGTTTCATCAACACTCCGATACTCCACAGATTACAGAATGCCTCCAGATGTGCATCGGAAACTACTACTGGTGTTCCAGGGAACGATCAAAGCGTAGACTGTTAGAGACACTACACCCATGGAGGAAAGTGCGCATGGTGACTGTTGTATTCGATCCCGATGCAATTACTGTGTTTCATCAACACTTTGATAGTCTACACATTACAAAATGCCACCAGATGTGCATCGGAAACTACTACTGGTCTTCCAGGGAACGACCAATCGTAGATTGTTTCAGACATAACTCCCGTGAAGGAAAGTGCGCATGGTGACTGTTGTATTCAATCCCGATGCAATTTCTGTGTTTCATCAACACTCTGATAGTCTACACATTACAGAATGCGACTAGATGTGCATCGGAAACTACTACTGGTCTTCCAGGGAACGATCAAATCGTACATTGTTTGAGCCATTACTCCCATGGAGGAAAGTGCGCATCGTGATTGTTGTATTCAATCCCGATGCAATTTCTGTGTTTCATCAACACTCTGATAGTCCACAGATTACAGAATGCCTGCAGATGTGCATCGTAAACTAATACTGGTCTTCCAGGGAACGATCAAAGCGTAGAATGTTTGGGACATTACTCCCATGGAGGAAAGTGCGCATGGCGATTTTTGTATTCAATCCTGATTGAATTTCTGTGTGTCATCAACACTCTGATAGTCCACAGATTACAGAATGTCTCCAGATATGCATCGGAAACTACTACTGGTCTTCCAGGGAACGATCAAAACGTAAGCTCTTTGCGACATTACTCCCATGGAGGCAAGTGCGCATGGTGACTGTTGTATTCAATCCCGATGCAATTTCTGTCTTTCATCAACATTCTGATAGTCCACAGATAACAGAATGCCTCCAGATGTGCATCGGAAACTACTACTGGTCTTCCAGGGAACGATCAAAGCGTAGACTGTTTTAAACATTACTCCCATTGAGGAAAGTGCGCATGGTGACTGTTGTATTCAATCCAGATGCAATATCTGTGTTTCATCAACACTCCGATACTCCACAGATTACAGAATGCCTCCAGATGTGCATCGGAAGCTACTACTGGTGTTCCAGGGAACGATCAAAGCGTAGACTGTTAGAGACATTACATCCATGGAGGAAAGTGCGCATGGTGACTGTTGTATTCAATCCCGATGCAATTACTGTGTTTCATCAACACTTTGATAGTCTACACATTACAAAATGCCACCAGATGTGCATCGGAAACTACTACTGGTCTTCCAGGGAACGACCAATCGTAGATTGTTTCAGACATAACTCCCGTAAAGGAAAGTGCGAATGGTGACTGTTGTATTCAATCCCGATGCAATTTCTGTGTTTCATCAACACTCTGATAGTCTACACATTACAGAATGCGACCAGATGTGCATCGGAAACTACTACTGGTCTTCCAGGGAACGATCAAATCGTACATTGTTTGAGCCATTACTCCCATGGAGGAAAGTGCGCATCGTGATTGTTGTATTCAATCCCGATGCAATTTCTGTGTTTCATCAACACTCTGATAGTCCACAGATTACAGAATGCCTCCAGATGTGCATCGTAAACTAATACTGGTCTTCCAGGGAACGATCAAAGCGTAGAATGTTTGGGACATTACTCCCATGGAGGAAAGTGAGCATGGTGATTGTTGTATTCAATCCTGATTGAATTTCTGTGTGTCATCAACACTCTGATAGTCCACAGATTACAGAATGTCTCCAGATATGCATCGGAAACTACTACTGGTTTTCCAGGGAACGATCAAAACGTAAACTCTTTGAGACATTACTCCCATGGAGGAAATTGCGCATGGTGACTGTTGTATCCAATCCCGATGCATTTTCTGTCTTTCATCAACACTCTGATAGTCCACAGGTTACAGAATGCCTCCAGATGTGCATCGGAACCTACTACTGGTCTCCCTGGGAACGATCAAAACGTAGACTGTTTGAGACATTATTCCCATGGAGGAAAGTGCGCATGGTGACTGTTGTATTCAATCCCGATGCAATTTCTGTGTTTCATCAACACTTTGATAGTCCACAGATTACAGAATACCACCAGACGTGCTTCGGAAACTACTACTGGTCTTCCAAAGAACGATCAACGTTTAGACTGCTTGAGACATTACTCCCATGGAGGAAACTGCGCATGGTGACTGTTGTATTCAATCCCGATGCAATTTCTGTTTTTCATCAACACTCTGATAATCCACAGATTACAAAATGCCTCGAGATGTGCATCGGAAACTACTACTGGTCTTCCAGGGAACGATCAAACCGTAGACTGTTTGAGACATTACTTATGGAGGAATGTGCGCATGGTGATTGTTGTATTCAATCCCGATGCAATTTCTGTGTTTCATCAACACTCTGATAGTCCACAGATAACAGAATGCCTCCAGATGTGCATCGGAAACTACTACTGGTCTTCCAGGGTACGATCAAATCGTAAACTCTTTGAGACATTACTCACATGGTGGAAAGTGCGCATGGTGACTGTTGTATTCAATCCTGATGCAATTTCTGTGTTTCATCAACACTCTGATAGTCCACAGATTTCAGAATGCCATCAGATGGGCATCGGAAACTACTACTGGTCTTCCAGGGAACGATTAAAGCGTAGACTGTTTAAGAATTACTCCCATGGAGAAAAGTGCGCATGGTGACTGTTGTATTCTATCCCGATGTAATTTCAGTGTTTCATCAACACTCTGATACTCCACAGATTACAGAATGCCTCCAGATGTGCATGGGAAACTACTACTTGTCTTCCAGGGAAAGATCAAAGCGTAGACAGTTTGAGACATTACTCCCATGGAGGAAAGTGCGCATGGTGATTGTTGTATTCAGTCCCGATGCAATTTCTGTGTTTCATCAACACTCTGATAGACCACAGATTACAGAATGCCTCCAGATGGGCATTGGAAACTACTACTGGTCTTCCAGGGAACGATCAAAACGTAAACTCTTTGAGACATTACTCCCATGGAGGAAATTGCGCATCGTGACTGTTGTATTCAATCCCGATGCATTTTCTGTCTTTCATCAACACTCTGAAAGTCCACAGATTACAGAATGCCACGAGATGTGTATCGGAAACTACTACTGGTCTTCCAGGGAACGATCAAAGCGTAGACTCTTTCAGACATTACCTCCATGGAGGAAAGTGCGGAAGGTGACTGTTGTATTCAATTCCGATGCAATTTCTGTGTTTCATCAACACTCTGATAGTCCACGGATTACAGAATGCCACCAGATGTTCATCGGAAACTACTACTGGTCTTCCAGGGAACGATCAAAGCGTAGACTGTTTGAGACATACCTCCCGTGGAAGAAAGTGCGCATGGTGACTGTTGTATTCAATCCCGATGCAATTTCTGTGTTTCATCAACACTCTGATAGTCCACAGTTTACAGAATGCCATCAGATGTGCATCGGAAACTACTAATGGTCTTCCAGGGAACGATCGCGGCGTAGACTGTTTGAGAATTACTCCCATGGAGGAAAGTGCGCATGGTGATTGTTGTATTCAATCCCGATGCAATTTCTGTGTTTCATCAACACTCTGATAGTCCACAGATTACAGAATGCCTCCAGATTTGCATCGGAAACTACTACTGGTCTTCCAGGGAACGATCAAAGCGTAGACTGTTTGGGACACTACTCCTATGGAGGAAAGTGCGCATGGTGATTGTTATATTCAATCCTGATGCAATTTCTGTGTGTCATCAACACTCTGGTATTCCACAGATTACACAATGCCACCAGATGTTCATCGGAAACTACTACTGGTCTTCCATGGAACGATCAAAACATAAACTCTTTGAGACATAACTCCCGTGAAGGAAAGTGCGCATGGTGACTGTTGTATTCAATCCCGATGCAATTTGTGTGTTTCATCAACATTCTGATAGTCCACAAATTACAGAATGCCTCCAGATGTGCATCGGAAACTACTTCTGGTCTTCCAGGGAACGATCAAAGCGTGGACTGTTTGAGACATTACTTTTATGGAGGAATGTGCGCATGGTGATTGTTGTATTCAATCCCGATGCAATTTCTGTGTTTCATCAACACTCTGATAGTCCACAGATAACAGAATGCCTCCAGATGTGCATCGGAAACTACTACTGGTCATCCAATGTACGATCAAAGCGTAAGCTCTTTGCGACATTACTCCCATGGAGGAAAGTGCGCATGGTGACTGTTGTATTCAATCCCGATGCAATTTCTGTCTTTCATCAACTTTCTGATAGTCCACAGATAACAGAATGCCTCCAGATGTGCATCGGAAACTACTACTGGTCTTCCAGGGAACGATCAAAGCGTAGACTGTTTTAAACATTACTCCCATGGAGGAAAGTGCGCATGGTGACTGTTGTATTCAATCCAGATGCAATTTCTGTGTTTCATCAACACTCCGATACTCCACAGATTACAGAATGCCTCCAGATGTGCATCGGAAACTACTACTGGTGTTCCAGGGAACGATCAAAGCGTAGAATGTTAGAGACATTACACCCATGGAGGAAAGTGCGCATGGTGACTGTTGTATTCGATCCCGATGCAATTACTGTGTTTCATCAACACTTTGATAGTCTACACATTACAAAATGCCACCAGATGTGCATCGGAAACTACTACTGGTCTTCCAGGGAACGACCAATCGTAGATTGTTTCAGACATAACTCCCGTGAAGGAAAGTGCGCATGGTGACTGTTGTATTCAATCCCGATGCAATTTCTGTGTTTCATCAACACTCTGATAGTCTACACATTACAGAATGCCACCAGATGTGCATCGGAAACTACTACTGGTCTTCCAGGGAACGATCAAATCGTACATTGTTTGAGCCATTACTCCCATGGAGGAAAGTGCGCATCGTGATTGTTGTATTCAATCCCGATGTAATTTCTGTGTTTCATCAACACTCTGATAGTCCACAGATTACAGAATGCCTGCAGATGTGCATCGTAAACTAATACTGGTCTTCCAGGGAACGATCAAAGCGTAGAATGTTTGGGACATTACTCCCATGGAGGAAAGTGCGCATGGTGATTTTTGTATTCAATCCTGATTGAATTTCTGTGTGTCATCAACACTCTGATAGTCCACAGATTACAGAATGTCTCCAGATATGCATCGGAAACTACTACTGGTCTTCCAGGGAACGATCAAAACGTAAGCTCTTTGCGACATTACTCCCATGGAGGCAAGTGCGCATGGTGACTGTTGTATTCAATCCCGATGCAATTTCTGTCTTTCATCAACATTCTGATAGTCCACAGATAACAGAATGCCTCCAGATGTGCATCGGAAACTACTACTGGTCTTCCAGGGAACGATCAAAGCGTAGACTGTTTTAAACATTACTCCCATGGAGGAAAGTGCGCATGGTGACTGTTGTATTCAATCCAGATGCAATATCTGTGTTTCATCAACACTCCGATACTCCACAGATTACAGAATGCCTCCAGATGTGCATCGGAAGCTACTACTGGTGTTCCAGGGAACGATCAAAGCGTAGACTGTTAGAGACATTACATCCATGGAGGAAAGTGCGCATGGTGACTGTTGTATTCAATCCCGATGCAATTACTGTGTTTCATCAACACTTTGATAGTCTACACATTACAAGATGCCACCAGATGTGCATCGGAAACTACTACTGGTCTTCCAGGGAACGACCAATCGTAGATTGTTTCAGACATAACTCCCGTGAAGGATAGTGCGAATGGTGACTGTTGTATTCAATCCCGATGCAATTTCTGTGTTTCATCATCACTCTGATAGTCTACACATTACAGAATGCGACCAGATGTGCATCGGAAACTACTACTGGTCTTCCAGGGAACGATCAAATCGTACATTGTTTGAGCCATTACTCCCATGGAGGAAAGTGCGCATGGTGATTGTTGTATTCAATCCTGATTGAATTTCTTTGTTTCATCATCACTCTGATAGTCTACACATTACAGAATGCGACCAGATGTGCATCAGAAACTACTACTGGTCTTCAAGGGAACGATCAAAGCGTAGACTGTTTGAGACATTACTCCCATGGAGGAAAGTGAGCATGGTGACTGTTGCATTCAATCCCGATGCAATTTCTGTGTTTCATCAACATTCTGGTAGTCCACAGATTACAGAATGCTACCAGATGTGAATCGGAAACTACTACTGGTCTTCCAGGGAACGATCAAAGCGTAGAATGTTTTAGATATACCTCCAGTGGAGGAAAGTGCGCATGGTGACTGTTGTATTCAATCTAGATTCAATTCCTGTGTTTCATCAACACTCTGATAGTCCACAGATTACAGAATGCCTCCATATGTGCATTGGAAACTACTACTGGTCTTCCAGGGAACGATCAAATCGTAGACTGTTTGAGACATCACTCCCATGGAGGAAAGTGCGCATGGTGACTGTTGTATTCAATCTAGATTCAATTCCTGTGTTTATCAACACTCTGATAGTCCACAGATTACAGAATGCCTCCAGATGTGCATCGGAAAGTACTACTGGTCTTCCAGGGAACGATCAAAGCGTAGACTGTTTGAGACATATCTCCCATGGAGGAAAGTGCGCATGGTGACTGTTGTATTCAATCCCGATGCAATTTCAGTGTTTCATCAACACTCTGATAGTCCACAGATTACAGAATGCCTCCATATGTGCATTGGAAACTACTGCTGGTCTTCCAGGGAACGATCAAATCGTAGACTGTTTGAGACATTACTCCCATGGAGGAAAGTGCGCATGGTGACTGTTGTATTCAATCCCGATGCAATTTCTGTGTCTCATCAACAGTCTGATAGTCCACAGATTACAGAATGCCTCCAGATGTGCATCAGAAACTACTACTGGTCTTCAAGGGAACGATCAAAGCGTAGACTGTTTGAGACATCACTCCCATGGAGGAAAGTGAGCATGGTGACTGTTGTATTCAATCCCAATGCAATTTCTGTGTTTCATCAACACTCTGATGGTCCACAGATTACAGAATGCCACCAGATGTGCATCGGAAACTACTACAGGTCTTCCAGGGAACGATCAAAGCGTAGACAGTTTGAGACATTACTGCCGTAGAGGAAAGTGCGCATGGTGACTGTTGCATTCAATCCCGATGCAATTTCTGTGTTTCATCAACATTCTGGTAGTCCACAGATTACAGAATGCTACCAGATGTGAATCGGAAACTACTACAGGTCTTCCAGGGAACGATCAAAGCGTAGACTGTTTTAGATATACCTCCAGTGGAGGAAAGTGCGCATGGTGACTGTTGTATTCAACCTAGATTTAATTTCTGTGTTTCATCAACACTCTGATAGTCCACAGCTTACAGAATGCCACCATATGTCTATCGGAAACTACTACTGGTCATCCAGGGAACGATCAATGCGTAGACTGTTTGAGACATAACTCCCATGGAGGAAAGTGAGCATGGTGACTGTTGTATTCAATCCCGACGCAATTTCTGTGTTTCATCAACACTCTGATAGTCCACAGATTACAGAGAGCCTCCAGATGTGCATCGGAAACTACTACTGGTCTTCCAGGGAACGATCAAATCGTAGACTGTTTGAGACATTACTCCCATGGAGGAAAGTGCGCATGGTGGCTGTTGTATTCAATTCCGAGGCAATTACTGTGTTTCATCGAAACTTTGAAGGTCCACAGATTACAGAAAGCCTACAGATGTGCATCGAAAACGACTACCGGTCTTGCACGGAACGATTAAAGTGTAGACTGTTTGAGGATTACTCCCATGGAGGAAAGTGCGCACGGTGATTGTTGTATTCAATCCCGATTCAATTCCTTTGTTTCATCAACACTCTGATAGTCCACAGATTACAGAATGCCTCCATATGTGCATCGGAAACTACAGATGGTCTTCCAGGGAACCATCAAAGCGTAGACAGTTTGAGACATGGCTCCCATGGAGGAAAGTGCGCATGGTGACTGTTGTATTCAATCCCGATGCAATTTCTGTGTTTCATCCACACTCTGATAGTCCACAGATTGCAGAATGCCTCCATATATGCATCGAAAACTATTATTGGTCTTCCAGGGAACGATCAAATCGTAGACTGTTTGAGACAATACTCCCATCTAGGAAAGTGCGCATGGTGACTGTTGTATTTAATCCCGATGCAATTTCTGTGTCTCATCAACAGTCTGATAGTCCACAGATTACAGAATGCCTCCAGATGTGTATCGGATATTACTACTGGTGTTCCAGGGAACGATCAAAGCGTAGACTGTTTGAGACATTACTCCCATAGAGGAAAGTGCGCATGGTGGCTGTTGTATTCAATTCCGAGGCAATTACTGTGTTTCTTCAAAACTTTGAAGGTCGACAGATTACAGAAAGCCTCCAGATGTGCATCGAAAACTACTACTGGTCTTCCACGGAACGATTAAAGCGTAGACTGTTTGAGGATTACCCCCATGGAGGAAATTGCGCATGGTGACTGTTGTATTCAATGCTGATGCAATTTCTGTGTTTCATCAACACTCTGATACTCCACAGGTTACAGAATGTTACCAGACGTGCATCGGAAACTACTACTGGTCTTCAAGGGAACTATCAAACCCTAGACTGTTTGAGACATTAGTCCCATGGAGGAATGTGGGCATGGTGACTGTTGTATTCAATCCCGATGCAATTTCTGTGTTTCATCAACACTCTGATAGTCCACAGATTACAGAATGCCACCAGATGTGCATCGGAAACTACTACAGGTCTTCCAGGGAACGATCAAAGCGTAGACAGTTTAGGACATTACTGCCGTGGAGGAAAGTGCGCATGGTGACTGTTGCATCCAATCCCGATGCAATTTCTGTGTTTCATCAAAACTCTGATAGTCCGCAGATTACAGAATGCCTCCAGATGTGCATCGGAAACTACTACTGGTCTTCCAGGGAACGATCAAAGCGTAGACTGTTTGAGACATGGCTCCCATGGAGGAAAGTGCGCATGGTGACTGTTGTATTCAATCCCGATGCAATTTCAGTGTTTCATCAACACTCTGATAGTCCACAGATTACAGAATGCCTCCATATGTGCATTGGAAAATACTACTGGTCTTCCAGGGAACGATCAAATCGTAGACTGTTTGAGACATTACTCCCATGGAGGAAAGTGCGCATGGTGACTGTTGTATTCAATCCCGATGCAATCTCTGTGTCTCATCAACAGTCTGATAGTCCACAGATTACAGAATGCCTCCAGACGTGCATCGGAAACTACTACTGGTCTTCAAGGGAACGATCAAAGCGTAGACTCTTTGAGACATTACTCCCATGGAGGAAAGTGCGCATGGTGACTGTTGTATTCAATCCCGATGCAATTTCAGTGTTTCATCAACACTCTGATAGTCCACAGATTACAGAATGCCTCCTGATGTGCATCGGAAACTACTACTGGTCTTCCAGGGAACGATCAAAGCGTAGACTGTTTGTGACATTACTCCCATGGAGGAAAGTGCGCATGGTGACTGTTGTATTCAATCCCGATGCAATTTCTGTGTTTCATCAACACTCTGATATTCCGCAGATTGCAGAATGCCGCCAGATGTGCATCGGAAACTACTTCTGGTCTTCCAGGGAACGACGAAAGCATAGACTGTTTGAGACATACCCCTGTGGAGGAGAGTGCGCACGGTGACTGTTGTATTCAATCCCGATGCAATTTCTGTCTTTCATCAACACTCCGATAGTCCACAGATTACAGAATGCCTCCAGATGTGCATCGGAAACTAAAACTGGTCTTCCAGGGAACGATCAAAGCCTAGACTGTTTGAGACATTGCTCCTTTGGAGAAAAGTGCGCATGGTGACTGTGGTACTCAATCCCGATGCAATTTCTGTGTTTCATCACCACTCTGATTGTCCACAGATAACAGAATGCCTTCAGATGTGCATCGGAAACTGCTACTGGTCTTCCAGGGAACGATCAAAGCGTAGACTGTTTGAGACATTACTCCCATGGAGGAAAGTGCGCATGGTTACTGTTGTATTCAATCCCAATGCAATTTCTGTGTTTCATCAACACTCTGATAGTCCACAGATTACAGAATGCCACCAGATGTGCATCGGAAACAACTACAGGTCTTCCAGGGAACGATCAAAGCGTAGACAGTTTGAGACATTACTGCCGTAGAGGAAAGTGCCAATGGTGACTGTTGCATTCAATCCCGATGCAATTTCTGTGTTTCATCAACACTCTGATAGTCCACAGATTACAGAATGCTACCAGATATGAGTCGGAAACTACTACTGGTCTTCCAGGGAACGATCAAAGCGTAGACTGTTTGAGATATACCTCCAGTGGAGGAAAGTGCGCATCGTGACTGATGTATTCAATCTAGATTCAATTCCTGTGTTTCATCAACACTCTGATAGTCCACAGATTACAGAATGCCCCCAGATGTGCATCGGAAACTACTACTGGTCTTCCAGGGAACGATCAAAGCGTAGACTGTTTGAGACATGGCTCCCATGGAGGAAAGTGCGCATGGTGACTGTTGTATTCAATCCCGATGCAATTTCAGTGTTTCATCAACACTCTGATAGTCCACAGATTACAGAATGCCTCCATATGTGCATTGGAAACTACTACTGGTCTTCCAGGGAACGATCAAATCGTAGACTGTTTGAGACATTACTCCCATGGAGGAGAGTGCGCATGGTGACTGTTGTATTCAATCCCGATGCAATTTCTGTGTTTCATCAACACTCTGATAGTCCACAGATTACAGAATGCCTCCTGATGTGCATCGGAAACTACTACTGGTATTCCAGGGAACGATCAAAGCGAAGACTGTTTGTGACATTACTCCCATGGAGGAAAGTGCGCATGGTGACTGTTGTATTCAATCCCGATGCAATTTCTGTGTTTCATCAATACTCTTATAGTCCACAGGTTACAGAATAAAACCAGACGTGCATCGGAAACTACTACTGGTCTTCCAGGGAACGATCAAAACCTAGACTGTTTGAGACATTGCTCCCATGGAGGAAAGTGCGCATGGTGACTGTGGTACTCAATCCCGATGCAATTTCTGTGTTTCATCAACACTCTGATAGTCCACACATTACAGAATGCCATGAGATGTGCATCGGAAACTACTACTGGTCTTCCAGGGAACTATCAAATCTTAGACTGTTTCAGACATCACTCACATGGAGAAAAGTACGCATGGTGACTGTTGTATTCAATCCCGATGCAATTTCTGTGTTTCATCAACACTCTGATAGTCCACAGATTACAGAATGCCACCAGATGTGCATCGGAAACTACTACTGGTCTACCTTGGAACGATCAAAGAGTAGACTGTTTCAGACATTACTCCCATGGAGGAAAGTGCAGATGGTGACTGTTGTATTCAATCCCGATGCAATTTCCGTGTTTCATCAACACTCTGATAGTCCACAGATTACAGAATGCCTCCAGATGTGCATCAGAAGCTACTACTGGTCTTCCAGGTAGCGATCAAAGCGTAGACTGTTTGAGACATTACTCCCATAGAGGAAAGTGCGCATGGTGGCTGTTGTATTCAATTCCGAGGCAATTACTGAGTTTCATCAACACATTGAAGGTCCACAGATTACAGAAAGCCTCCAGATGTGCATCGAAAACTACTACTGGTCTTCCACGGAACGATTAAAGCGTAGACTGTTTGAGGATTACTCCCATGGAGGAAAGTGCGCATGGTGACTGTTGTATTCAATCCCGATACAATTTCTGTGTTTCATCAACACTCTGATAGTCCACAGGTTACAGAATGCCACCAGACGTGCATCGGAAACTACTACTGGTCTTCTAGGGAACGATCAAAGCCTAGACTGTTTGAGACATTGCTCCCATGGAGGAAAGTGCGCATGGTGACTGTGGTACTCAATCCCGATGCAATTTCTGTGTTTCATCAACACTCTGATAGTCCACAGATTACAGAATGCCTCCAGATGTGCATCAGAAACTACTACTGGTCTTCCAGGGAACGATCAAAGCGTAGACTGTTTGAGACATGGCTCCCATGGAGGAAAGTGCGCATGGTGACTGTTGTATTCAATCCCGATGCAATTTCTGTGTTTCATCAACACTCTGATAGTCCACAGATTACAGAATGCCACCAGATGTGCATCGGAAACTACTACAGGTCTTCCAGGGAACGATCAAGGCGTAGACAGTATGAGACATTACTGCCGTGGAGGAAAGTGCGCATGGTGACTGTTGCATCCAATCCCGATGCAATTTCTGTGTTTCATCAACACTCTGATAGTCCACAGATTACAGTATGCCACCAGATGTGCATTGGAAACAACTACTGGTCTACCAGGGAACGATCAAAGTGTAGACTGTTTCAGACATTACTCCCATGGAGGAAAGTGCGGATGGCGACTGTTGTATTCAATCCCGATGCAATTTCTGTGTTTCGTCAACACTCTGATAGTCCACAGATTACAGAATGCCTCCAGACGGGCATCAGAAACTACTACTCGTCTTCCTGGGAACGATCAAAGCGTAGACTCTTTGAGACATTACTCCCATGGAGGAAAGTGAGCATGGTGACTGTTGTAATCAATCCCGACGCAATTTCTTTGTTTCATCAACACTCTGATAGTCCACAGATTACAGAAAGCCTCCAGATGTGCATCGGAAACTACTACTGGTCTTCCAGGGAACGATCAAATCGTAGACTGTTTGAGACATTACTCCCATGGAGGAAAGTGCGCATGGTGGCTGTTGTATTCAATTCCGAGGCAATTACTGTGTTTCATCAAAACTTTGAAGGTCCACAGATTACAGAAAGCCTCCAGATGTGCATCGAAAACTACTACCGGTCTTCCACGGAACGATTAAAGCGTAGACTGTTTGAGGATTACTCCCATGGAGGAAAGTGCGCACGGTGACTGTTGTATTCAATCCCGATTCAATTCCTTTGTTTCATCAACACTCTGATAGTCCACAGATTACAGAATGCCTCCATATGTGCATCGGAAACTACAACTGGTCTACCAGGGAACGATCAAAGCGTAGACAGTTTGAGACATGGCTCCCATGGAGGAAAGTGCGCATGGTGACTGTTGTATTCAATCCCGATGCAATTTCTGTGTTTCATCCACACTCTGATAGTCCACAGATTGCAGAATGCCTCCAGATATGCAACAGAAACTACTACTGGTCTTCCAGGGAACGATCAAATCGTAGACCGTTTGAGACAATACTCCTATCTAGGAATGTGCGCATTGTGACTGTTGTATTCAATCCCGATGCAATTTCTGTGTCTCATCAACAGTCTGATAGTCCACAGATTACAGAATGCCTCCAGATGTGCATCGGATATTACTACTGGTCTTCCAGGGAGCGATCAAAGCGTAGACTGTTTGAGACATTACTCCCATGGAGGAAAGTGCGCATGGTGGCTGTTGTATTCAATTCCGAGGCAATTACTGTGTTTCATCAAAACTTTGAAGGTCCACAGATTACAGAAAGCCTCCAGATGTGCATCGAAAACTACTACTTGTCTTGAACGGAACGATTAAAGCGTAGACTGTGTTAGGATTACCCCCATGGAGGAAATAGCGCATGCTGACTGTTGTATTCAATCCTGATGCAATTTCTGTGTTTCATCAACACTCTGATAGTCCACAGGTTACAGAATGTTACCAGACGTGCATCGGAAACTACTACTGGTCTTCAAGGGAACTATCAAACCCTAGACCGTTTGAGACATCAGTCCCATGGAGGAAAGTGGGCATGGTGACTGTTGTATTCAATCCCGATGCAATTTCTGTGTTTCATCAACACTCTGATAGTCCACAGATTACAGAATGCCACCAGATGTGCATCGGAAACTACTACAGGTCTTCCAGGGAACGATCAAAGCGTAGACAGTTTGAGACATTACTGCCGTGGAGGAAAGTGCGCATGGTGACTGTTGCATCCAATCCCGATGCAATTTCTGTGTTTCATCAACACTCTGATAGTGCACAGATTACAGAATGCTACCAGATGTGAATCGGAAACTACTACTGGTCTTCCAGGGAACGATCAAAGCGTAGACTGTTTGAGATATACCTCCAGTGGAGGAAAGTGCGCATGGTGACTGTTGTATTCAATCTAGATTCAATTCCTGTGTTTCATCAACACACTGATAGTCCACAGATTACAGAATGCCTCCATATGTGCATTGGAAACTACTACTGGTCTTCCAGGGAACGAACAAATCGTAGACTGTTTGAGACATTACTCCCATGGAGGAAAGTGCGCATGGTGACTGTTGTATTCATTCCCGATGCAATTTCTGTGTCTCATCAACAGTCTGATAGTCCACAGATTACAGAATGCCTCCAGATGTGCATCGGAAACTACTACTGGTCTTCAAGGGAACGATCAAAGCGTAGACTCTTTGAGACATTGCTCCCATGGAGAAAAGTGCGCATGGTGACTGTGGTACTCAATCCCGATGCAATTTCTGTGTTTCATCACCGCTCTGATAGTCCACAGATAACAGAATGATTCCAGATGTGCATCGGAAACTGCTACTGGTCTTCCAGGGAACGATCAAAGCGTAGACTGTTTGAGACATTACTCCCATGGAGGAAAGTGAGCATGGTGACTGTTGTATTTAATCCCAATGCAATTTCTGTGTTTCAACAACACTGTGATAGTCCACAGATTACAGAATGCCACCAGATGTGCATCGGAAACTACTACAGGTCTTCCAGGGAACGATCAAAGCGTAGACAGTTTGAGACATTACTGCCGTAGAGGAAAGTGCGCATGGTGACTGTTGCGTTCAATCCCGATGCAATTTCTGTGTTTCATCAACACTCTGATAGTCCACAGATTACAGAATGCTACCAGATGTGAATCGGAAGCAACTACTGGTCTTCCAGGGAACGATCAAAGCGTAGACTGTTTGAGATATACCTCCTGTGGAGGAAAGTGCGCATGGTGACTGTTGTATTCAATCTAGATTCAATACCTGTGTTTCATCAACACTCTGATAGTCCACAGATTACAGAATGCCTCCAGATGTGCATCGGAAACTACTACTGGTCTTCCAGGGAACGATCAAAGCGTAGACTGTTTGAGACATGTCTCCCATGGAGGAAAGTGCGCATGGTGACTGCTGTATTCAATCCCGATGCAATTTCATTGTTTCATCAACACTCTGATAGTCCACAGATTACAGAATGGCTCCATATGTGCATTGGAAACTACTACTGGTCTTCCAGGGAACGATCAAATCGTAGACTGTTTGAGACATTACTCCCATGGAGGAAAGTGCGCATGGTGGCTGTTGTATTCAATCCCGATGCAATTTCTGTGTCTCATCAACAGTCTGATAGTCCACAGATTACAGAATGCCTCCAGATGAGCATCGAAAACTACTACTGGTCTTCAAGGGAACGATCAAAGCGTAGACTCTTTGACACATTACTCCCATGGAGGAGAGTGCGCATGAAGACTGTTGTATTCAATCCCGATGCAATTTCTGTGTTTCATCAACACTCTGATAGTCCACAGATTACAGAATGCCTCCAGATGTGCATCGGAAACTACTACTGGTCTTCCAGGGAACCATCAAAGCGTAGACTGTTTGTGACATTACTCCCATGGAGGAAAGTGCGCATGGTGACTGTTGTATTTAATCCCGATGCAATTTCTGTGTTTCATCAACACTCTGATATTCCACAGATTACAGAATGCCGCCAGATGTGCATCGGAAACTACTTCTGGTCTTCCAGGGAACGACGAAAGCATAGACTGTTTGAGACATACCCCTGTGGAGGAAAGTGCGAACGGTGACTGTTGTATTCAATCCCGATGCAATTTCTGTGTTTCATCAACACTCTGATAGTCCACACATTACAGAATGCCATGAGATGTGCATCGGAAACTACTACTGGTCTTCCAGGGAACTATCAAAGCTTTGACTGTTTCAGACATCACTCCCATGGAGAAAAGTGCGCATGGTGACTGTTGTATTCAATCCCGATGCAATTTCTGTGTTTCATCAACACTCTGATAGTCCACAGATTACAGAATGCCACCAGATGTGCTTCGGAAACTACTACTGGTCTACCTTGGAACGATTAAAGTGTAGACTGTTTCAGACTTTACTCCCATGGAAGAAAGTGCGGATGGTGATGTTGTATTCAATCCCGATGCAATTTCCGTGTTTCATCAACACTCTGATAGTCCACAGATTACAGAATGCCTCCAGATGTGCATCACAAACTACTACTGGTCTTCCAGGGAACGATCAAAGCGTAGACTGTTTGAGACATTACTCCAATAGAGGAAAGTGCGCATGGTGGCTGTTGTATTCAATTCCGAGGCAATTACTGAGTTTCATCAACACTTTGAAGGTCCACAGATTACAGAAAGCCTCCAGATGTGCATCGAAAACTACTACAGGTCTTCCACGGAACGATTAAAGCGTAGACTGTTTGAGGATTACTCCCATGGAGGAAAGTGCGCATGGTGACTGTTGTATTCAATACCGATGCAATTTCTGTGTTTCATCAACACTCTGATAGTCCACAGATTACAGAATGCCACCAGATGTGCATCGGAAACAACTACTGGTCTACCAGGGAACGATCAAAGAGTAGACTGTTTTAGACATTACTCCCATGGAGGAAAGTGCGGATGGTGACTGTTGTATTCAATCCCGATGCAATTTCTGTGTTTCGTCAACACTCTGATAGTCCACAGATTACAGAATGCCTCCAGACGGGCATCAGAAACTACTACTCGTCTTCCTGGGAACGATCAAGTCGTAGACTGTTTGAGACATTACTCCCATGGAGGAAAGTGAGCATGGTGACTGTTGTATTCAATCCCGACGCAATTTCTGTGTTCCATCAACACTCTGATAGTCCACAGATTACAGAAAGCCTCCAGATGTGCATCGGAAACTACTACTGGTCTTCCAGGGAACGATCAAATCGTAGACTGTTTGAGACATTACTCCCATGGAGGAAAGTGCGCATGGTGGCTGTTGTATTCAATTCCGAGGCAATTACTGTGTTTCATCAAAACTTTGAAGGTCCACAGATTACAGAAAGCCTCCAGATGTGCATCGAAAACTACTACCGGTCTTCCACGGAACGATTAAAGCGTAGACTGTTTGAGGATTACTCCCATGGAGGAAAGTGCGCACGGTGACTGTTGTATTCAATCCCGATTCAATTCGTTTGTTTCATCAACACTCTGATAGTCCACAGAATACAGAATGCCTCCATATGTGCATCGGAAACTACTACTGGTCTACCAGGGAACGATCAAAGCGTAGACAGTTTGAGACATGGCTCCCATGGAGGAAAGTGCGCATGGTGACTGTTGTATTCAATCCCGATGCAATTTCTGTTTTTCATCAACACTCTGATAATCCACAGATTACAAAATGCCTCGAGATGTGCATCGGAAACTACTACTGGTCTTCCAGGGAACGATCAAACCGTAGACTGTTTGAGACATTACTTATGGAGGAATGTGCGCATGGTGATTGTTGTATTCAATCCCGATGCAATTTCTGTGTTTCATCAACACTCTGATAGTCCACAGATAACAGAATGCCTCCAGATGTGCATCGGAAACTACTACTGGTCTTCCAGAGTACGATCAAATCGTAAACTCTTTGAGACATTACTCACATGGTGGAAAGTGCGCATGGTGACTGTAGTATTCAATCCCGATGCAATTTCTGTGTTTCATCAACACTCTGTTGGTCCACAGATTTCAGAATGCCATCAGATGTGCATCGGAAACTACTACTGGTCTTCCAGGGAACGATTAAAGCGTGGACTGTTTAAGAATTACTCCCATGGAGGAAAGTGCGCATGGTGACTGTTGTATTCAATCCCGATGTAATTTCAGTGTTTCATCAACACTCTGATACTCCACAGATTACAGAATGCCTCCAGATGTGCATGGGAAACTACTACTTGTCTTCCAGGGAAAGATCAAAGCGTAGACAGTTTGAGACATTACTCCCATGGAGGAAAGTGCGCATGGTGATTGTTGTATTCAGTCCCGATGCAATTACTGTGTTTCATCAACACTCTGATAGGCCACAGATTACAGAATGCCTCCAGATGGGCATCGGAAACTACTACTGGTCTTCCAGGGAACGATCAAAACGTAAACTCTTTGAGACATTACTCCCATGGAGGAAATTGCGCATCGTGACTGTTGTAATCAATCCCGATGCATTTTCTGTCTTTCATCAACACTTTCATAGTCCACACGTTACAGAATGCCTCCAGATGTGCATCGGAAACTACTACTGGTCTTCCAGTGAACGGATGAAACGTAGACTCTTTGAGACATTACCCCCATGGAGGAAAGTGCGCATGGTGACTGTTGTATTCAATCCCGATGCAATTTCTGTCTTTCATCAACACTCTGAAAGTCCACAGATTACAGAATGCCACGAGATGTGTATCGGAAACTACTACTGGTCTTCCAGGGAACGATCAAAGCGTAGACTCTTTCAGACATTACCTCCATGGTGGAAAGTGCGGAAGGTGACTGTTGTATTCAATACCGATGCAATTTCTGTGTTTCATCAACACTCTGATAGTCCACGGATTACAGAATGCCACCAGATGTTCATCGGAAACTACTACTGGTCTTCCAGGGAACGATCAAAGCGTAGACTGTTTGAGACATACCTCCCGTGGAAGAAAGTGCGCATGGTGACTGTTGTATTCAATCCCGATGCAATTTCTGTGTTTCATCAACACTCTGATAGTCCACAGTTTACAGAATGCCATCAGATGTGCATCGGAAACTACTACTGGTCTTCCAGGGAACGATCGCGCCGTAGACTGTTTGAGAATTACTCCCATGGAGGAAAGTGCGCATGGTGACTGTTGTATTCAATCCCGATGTAATTTCAGTGTTTAATCAACACTCTGATACTCCGCAGATTACAGAATGCCTCCAGATGTGCATCGGAAAGTACTACTTGTCTTCCAGGGAACGATCAAAGCGTAGACTGTTTGAGACATTACTAACATAGAGGAAAGTGCGCATGGTGACTGTTGTATTCAATCCCCATGCAATTTCTGTGTTTCATCAACACTCTGATAGTCCACAGATTACAGAATGCCTCCAGATTTGCATAGGAAACTACTACTGGTCTTCCAGGGAACGATCAAAGCGTAGACTGTTTGGGACACTACTCCTATGGAGGAAAGTGCGCATGGTGATTGTTGTATTCAATCCTGATGCAATTTCTGTGAGTCATCAACACTCTGGTATTCCACAGATTACAGAATGCCACCAGATGTTCATCGGAAACTACTACTGGTCTTCCAGGGAACGATCAAAACATAAACTCTTTGAGACATTACTCCCATGAAGGAAATTGCGCATCGTGACTGTTGTATTCAATCCCGATGCATTTTCTGTCTTTCATCAACACTCTGATAGTCCACAAGTTACAGAATGACTCCAGATGTGCATCGGAACCTACTACTGGTCTTCGTGGGAACGATCAAAGCGTAGACTGTTTGAGACATTATTCCCATCGAGTAAAGTGCGCATGGTGACTGTTGTATTCAATCCCGATGCAATTTCTGTGTTTCATCAACACTTAGATAGTCCACAGATATCAGAATATCACCAGACGTGCATCGGAAACTACTACTGGTCTTCCAAAGAACGATCAAAGCTTAGACTGTTTGAGACATTACTCCCATGGAGGAAAGTGCGCATGGTGACTGTTGTATTCAATCCCGATGCAATTACTGTGTTTCATCAACACTTTGATAGTCTACAGATTCCAATTTGCCACCAGATGTGCATCAGAAACTACTACTGGTCTTCCAGGGAACGACCAATCGTAGATTGTTTCAGACATAACTCCCGTGAAGGTAAGTGCGCATGGTGACTGTTGTATTCAATCCCGATGCAATTTCTGTGTTTCATCAACACTCTGATAGTCTACACATTACAGAATGCGACCAGATGTGCATCGGAAACTACTACTGGTCTTCCAGGGAACGATCAAATCGTACATTGTATGAGACATAACTCCCGTGAAGGAAAGTGCGCATGGTGACTGTTGTATTCAATCCCGATGCAATTTGTGTGTTTCATCAACATTCTGATAGTCCACAAATTACAGAATGCCTCCAGATGTGCAACGCAAACTACTTCCGGTCTTCCAGGAAACGATCAAAGCGTGGACTGTTTGAGACATTACTTTTATGGAGGAATGTGCGCATGGTGATTGTTGTATTCAATCCCGATGCAATTTCTGTGTTTCATCAACACTCTGATAGTCCACAGATAACAGAATGCCTCCAGATGTGCATCGGAAACTACTACTGGTCATCCAATGTACGATCAAAGCGTAAGCTCTTTGCGACATTACTCCCATGGAGGAAAGTGCGCATGGTGACTGTTGTATTCAATCCCGATGCAATTTCTGTCTTTCATCAACATTCTGATAGTCCACAGATAACAGAATGCCTCCAGATGTGCATCGGAAACTACTACTGGTCTTCCAGGGAACGATCAAAGCGTAGACTGTTTTAAACATTACTCCCATGGAGGAAAGTGCGCATGGTGACTGTTTTATTCAATCCAGATGCAATTTCTGTGTTTCATCAACACTCCGATACTCCACAGATTACAGAATGCCTCCAGATGTGCATCGGAAACTACTACTACTGTTCCAGGGAACGATCAAAGCGTAGACTGTTAGAGACACTACACCCATGGAGGAAAGTGCGCATGGTGACTGTTGTATTCGATCCCGATGCAATTACTGTGTTTCATCAACACTTTGATAGTCTACACATTACAAAATGCCACCAGATGTGCATCGGAAACTACTACTGGTCTTCCAGGGAACGACCAATCGTAGATTGTTTCAGACATAACTCCCGTGAAGGAAAGTGCGCATGGTGACTGTTGTATTCAATCCCGATGCAATTTCTGTGTTTCATCAACACTCTGATAGTCTACACATTACAGAATGCGACTAGATGTGCATCGGAAACTACTACTGGTCTTCCAGGGAACGATCAAATCGTACATTGTTTGAGCCATTACTCCCATGGAGGAAAGTGCGCATCGTGATTGTTGTATTCAATCCCGATGCAATTTCTGTGTTTCATCAACACTCTGATAGTCCACAGATTACAGAATGCCTGCAGATGTGCATCGTAAACTAATACTGGTCTTCCAGGGAACGATCAAAGCGTAGAATGTTTGGGACATTACTCCCATGGAGGAAAGTGCGCATGGTGATTTTTGTATTCAATCCTGATTGAATTTCTGTGTGTCATCAACACTCTGATAGTCCACAGATTACAGAATGTCTCCAGATATGCATCGGAAACTACTACTGGTCTTCCAGGGAACGATCAAAACGTAAGCTCTTTGCGACATTACTCCCATGGAGGCAAGTGCGCATGGTGACTGTTGTATTCAATCCCGATGCAATTTCTGTCTTTCATCAACATTCTGATAGTCCACAGATAACAGAATGCCTCCAGATGTGCATCGGAAACTACTACTGGTCTTCCAGGGAACGATCAAAGCGTAGACTGTTTTAAACATTACTCCCATTGAGGAAAGTGCGCATGGTGACTGTTGTATTCAATCCAGATGCAATATCTGTGTTTCATCAACACTCCGATACTCCACAGATTACAGAATGCCTCCAGATGTGCATCGGAAGCTACTACTGGTGTTCCAGGGAACGATCAAAGCGTAGACTGTTAGAGACATTACATCCATGGAGGAAAGTGCGCATGGTGACTGTTGTATTCAATCCCGATGCAATTACTGTGTTTCATCAACACTTTGATAGTCTACACATTACAAAATGCCACCAGATGTGCATCGGAAACTACTACTGGTCTTCCAGGGAACGACCAATCGTAGATTGTTTCAGACATAACTCCCGTGAAGGAAAGTGCGAATGGTGACTGTTGTATTCAATCCCGATGCAATTTCTGTGTTTCATCAACACTCTGATAGTCTACACATTACAGAATGCGACCAGATGTGCATCGGAAACTACTACTGGTCTTCCAGGGAACGATCAAATCGTACATTGTTTAAGCCATTACTCCCATGGAGGAAAGTGCGCATCGTGATTGTTGTATTCAATCCCGATGCAATTTCTGTGTTTCATCAACACTCTGATAGTCCACAGATTACAGAATGCCTCCAGATGTGCATCGTAAACTAATACTGGTCTTCCAGGGAACGATCAAAGCGTAGAATGTTTGGGACATTACTCCCATGGAGGAAAGTGAGCATGGTGATTGTTGTATTCAATCCTGATTGAATTTCTGTGTGTCATCAACACTCTGATAGTCCACAGATTACAGAATGTCTCCAGATATGCATCGGAAACTACTACTGGTTTTCCAGGGAACGATCAAAACGTAAACTCTTTGAGACATTACTCCCATGGAGGAAATTGCGCATGGTGACTGTTGTATCCAATCCCGATGCATTTTCTGTCTTTCATCAACACTCTGATAGTCCACAGGTTACAGAATGCCTCCAGATGTGCATCGGAACCTACTACTGGTCTCCCTGGGAACGATCAAAACGTAGACTGTTTGAGACATTATTCCCATGGAGGAAAGTGCGCATGGTGACTGTTGTATTCAACCCCGATGCAATTTCTGTGTTTCATCAACACTTTGATAGTCCACAGATTACAGAATACCACCAGACGTGCTTCGGAAACTACTACTGGTCTTCCAAAGAACGATCAACGTTTAGACTGCTTGAGACATTACTCCCATGGAGGAAACTGCGCATGGTGACTGTTGTATTCAATCCCGATGCAATTTCTGTTTTTCATCAACACTCTGATAAGCCACAGATTACAAAATGCCTCGAGATGTGCATCGGAAACTACTACTGGTCTTCCAGGGAACGATCAAACCGTAGACTGTTTGAGACATTACTTATGGAGGAATGTGCGCATGGTGATTGTTGTATTCAATCCCGATGCAATTTCTGTGTTTCATCAACACTCTGATAGTCCACAGATAACAGAATGCCTCCAGATGTGCATCGGAAACTACTACTGGTCTTCCAGGGTACGATCAAATCGTAAACTCTTTGAGACATTACTCACATGGTGGAAAGTGCGCATGGTGACTGTTGTATTCAATCCTGATGCAATTTCTGTGTTTCATCAACACTCTGATAGTCCACAGATTTCAGAATGCCATCAGATGTGCATCGGAAACTACTACTGGTCTTCCAGGGAACGATTAAAGCGTAGACTGTTTAAGAATTACTCCCATGGAGGAAAGTGCGCATG